>NW_017176894.1:1136926-1166177 GCF_001652005.2 Ceratina calcarata | reverse complement strand
AGTAATAGGAATTTATAATAACAAATTCAACATGCTAGCATTGTTTAAGTACATAGCCTATACATCCATAAACTTAATCGACAAAAGTGACGTTCAGCATTTATTTTATTCCATGATAACAAGTCAAATACCACTGAAACATTTCCAGTGAACAATGCCGTACTCTATTTACAGAAAATAAATGAAATTTCGATGAACGACAGCAAACATATTGACAAACCGAATTAATAATAATGCGATAAGAAAAATACCAATTGTGTTGGTGGATTGAACGTATGGTAACAATGACCAACCTCTATATTAATTCGATGTAACAATATCAGCGTTATTAACATAGATCAATGATACTCAGTGGATGGAACGTATTTGACAACAGAAATAATTATTGCAATATCAATTTATATCTTGTATCATTTTGTCACAGCTGTTTGCTTCAATTATTACCACTGAAAATGTATTATAAATCTTGTCAATCATAATTTTCTACAGTTTTCGTCGGAAGGATGATAGAACACGGTACGTAAAGAAATAGATTTGTCGGAGGACAGGTTCGACGTGATTTTTCTTGCGTTATCGCGTCTGAAGGATACACGGAGTACGGGAAACGTTTAAAAGCCCGAGCGGCCTATAATAATCTCGAGGCAAGACGACGACCAGTTTTGCCTTGTAAGAGAGAACACCGGTTAAATTATCTTTTCCGACCTGGCCAAAGCCTGTCTATCTTCTCTTACCAGTTTAAATAAAGTTATCGCGAGACCTCTTTTCCCGTCCTACTCGTTACCAAAGATTATACTCTCAGAGGAAAAGCTAATATTCTATTCGAGTCACTTTACGCACGCGAAGAAACGAACTTGGCCCAAATTTGATGTTTCAGTAAAATTGACTCGTTTCAGGCAAACCAGGTATATACCCAACATCCGGCAATCTAGTGTTAAAAAGTAAGTATTGTCAACGAGAAAAAAACAGCTCGGCTAATTAATGAGCGTATAAACATTTGAATCGATTAAAACGAGATTCGTTTTGCGATGCTCAAAATTCTGGAATGTCGATATCCGTGCCGAATTTGAAAACGTATTCACGTTAAAATATTCTCGAAAGTAGAACCACTCTCGATCGCGGAATTCGATTGGAACTTCCGGCAGGGTCCAAGTTTTCCCATCTGTTTCCTCGGCGAGGAACATAGTAAGAAAATCTCGGCAGTTTGTCGAACGGGGAGGATAGCCCCCACTCTTCCCACCCGATTGATGGAAAAATCTGGCGGAATCGTAAAAGGAAATCGTTGTATTCGCTTCGGATCCCTCGATTTTCCCACTCCCCTTTTGTATCTGGCTTTTATTCTCTGCGATAAACGCGCGTATGGAAAATAGCTGTAGTTGGGAAAAATCTAGGCCGACGAAACGTACTGTTGTTGTTGGTTTTTTTTTTTTACACGCCCGGAGATACCGTGAAATACGACTGGTAATTCGCGAGCTGGGAGAAAAAAAATGAAGGTAATCACTCACCGATGCCGTTTTCCCATTTTTGCTTGTGACTTTCAGCAGGGACCCCTCGTAACCCTGGAACAAAGAAAATTTCTGGTTAGCATTGCATTAGTATAGTGAAATGAACGTATGAATTAATTGATTGAAATTATGAAGGCACTACGCTCTTCGCTTCATATTTAACCGTGAATCAGTGTATTAAATTAATAGAAAGAGAAGAGTCGGAGACGACGAAAAATTCTAACATCCGTTTCATTCTTGATTTAACTGTATCGCATGAATAACTTGGCAGAGGAAAAATGGTGAGGAGCTTTTACAGGGCTGAGACCTCATGACACGAAAATACATTGCATGTTAGGTGTACATCCTGTATCTCTCGTTTATGCGACGTAACGCCTCCCTAAGGACCAATTTCATCTACCCGAAAGCAATGTACCTCCGCCGCCTTATGCATTCAAAATTCTGGGTCGTAGATAAAAAAATTCAATTACATTACCATTCCCGATGCGTTAAATTCGATTTTTCTTCCTTCACACATTGAAAACGAAACACTTTCGTACTGAGAAAATCGTGCGAGGAATAAGAAACTTTTTGGCAAAGCAAACTGACATTATTTTATATCCGAGGAAGACGCGTTGCGTAATTAAGTATATTTCATAAGCTAGATCAATTGCGTGCTACGTTAATGACGCAACATGATTCTCAGATGCATTTTACCAAGAAACAATTTTATTAAAAATTCACTCTGCTGCTTGGAAACTTGTAAAAGAAATTGTTGAAGATAAAGAGCTCCTCGTTAATGGTAATTTATTCTGCTTTAATCGCAGACTTATTTCTTCTTTCTTTGCTCTAATGTATAGCGCAATGCAAATCTGAAGGACGACACTGGGTCTAAGAATAGGGAATACTTGAACAATTCTAAATAGAAAACTCGACGTTCTTTGTGTTCATTCATTATTTTCGTTGGTACAATGATTCGTTCGGACAAGGGGAAAGATCGCGTTATCATCGGACTCAGTGAAACTTGTTTAGGTCTTTAACGATCGATTGTTCGCTTATCAGAACGGCCACGAGTTACGTTCGACCGCGTCGTAGCAAGTACAGATTTTTCCTCGCGTGCGATCTCATTCCTAATATATTCGTTTAATCTGAACTTTCTTCATCGAATATACTGGTATCGAACAACGTAAATTAAAAATTCATGCAATCAAGGTCGAAGTAATCTCCGTGTATTAACGTGACAATTTTCCACAGTATGCGAAACGAATGAAAAATTGCAACGCGACGTGTATCATCCGTTCCGAAATGATTGTAATTGTTTCCAAAAAGATGGAACGCTACAATTATGATATAAATCGGAATTAAAATCATTCGTTGCACGCAGGAAATGAATACTAATGCCGGGGACGTTGGGTATGCAAAGTGAAATGGCGGAAAACGGTGAAAATGTCAGTTTTTCGATCCGGAAAGGATTTTTTACGGTGCGTAAATCGGAACAAATTGTCAGGTGGCGATGAATTTCCTGGACGCGCCGCGCGATTCCAGTCAAACTGAAATTGCCGTGGACGATTAATCAACCCGGCGGTGCAGCGGGGGCGTTGCGAACGAGGACGGGCGCGGCACGGGGATTATTCGTTGGAAGAATATTACAAAGCTGATCATAAATTTGCGACGATGCGAGATAAACGGGATCCGGCACGGTAGCGAGACGCAATGAACGGGGTATTGTTGAATTATTTGCCACCCGGACGTGCTGATTCCAAACTGTTAAATAACAAACAAACACGCATCCCCTCTGTGCGATCAAAACCCTTTTTTAAACATTTTTTCATTCAAGCTCCGGTGCTCATGAACCAAAAGTCCGATGCACAATAGAAATAAAATTAAACGTGCAAATAAGAGACGGGTCGAGAAATATGAGGAGATTTTCATGAATTTTTCAGATAATTAAATATAAGAGTTTTAACGTAAAAACGACGATAAAAGCTTGTGCGGAACAAATATTCCTTGCATAAGATATCATAGTACGAAATACGCGATATTTCCTAGAAACAAATTCACCATTCTGCGTTCTGAACATTTTATTTTAAAAGGTAATTTCTTGAAAAAATAAAAGAAGTCGGGTAAGAAGAAGAATTGATGTACTTAAGAGCAGCAGCAATCTTCCACGGTATCAGGCTGCAGTTTTCGAGACGTGATAATGGATTAAAGGGATAACACGATTTACGCTTATTTATCGGTGGATCGTTGCAATCTATCGGGCCGCGGCTTAATCGAATAACATCGACGATCTAACAAATCCTGATCGAAACCTCGCTTGAAACGTCAAACGTAGCTTTCAATTGTGATAACTTCTTGTCTATAAATAAACTGCGGATTCAATTATAGGAAAACTGAATACGAAAAGATAATACAGAGCGTCAAAAGAGTAAAAATGAAAAATGCGTATTCGCATTTTATTTCTATTACTACGGTATACTAAGAGAATCGTCGTGACGAGAGATCGGATTAATATAAATTGACACTAAACTGACACATTGATAATATAATAAACTTTACGTTCATTGATTTCATTGAAACAATTTCTGCGTGAGCCACTTGATGAAAATTGGCTCTTCATCAAAGCAAAACGCATTACTATTTCACCGTCGATGCAATAAAAGATTCGATTAGATGACAATTTTATCGATTTCACGATTTCTAGATTTTTCAAAGATGGATAAGTCTTCAAGAGCGTTCGTGAGTGAGTTACGCTAGATTACGTACATAGGAAGAGGCGTTCCACGATCTGCCGTAGATATACATAGATTGGTTACACGCGTCGAGTCCAATCGAATTACGTCAGGGAAAATTGGACAGCGAACGATAAGAAAATATTATCAAAATCCAGGATTGTTAAAGTCCTTCGTGAAAAATGAAATCAAGCACGACCAACCAACAAATTTTTCTCTCCTACTGAAGATTCTTCTATCTTCTATTTATAATTATGAAGTCACGATTGCTCCATTGATAAAAAGAGGAGGAACCAAGATTACAATTGAATCGATTTGTGGTTTTTCAATCTCGTACGAGGCAAACCCAAAGACAACAGTTTAAAAATCCGTTACAGACTTTTTATTGTTTTCATACTCGCGTGTATTTGTCGTACGAATCAATCCCCTGTTCCCCTCCCGTGCCACATATTCCATAATCATTTAAATTCATATAATCAATATGTATCATTCCATATTCATACAGAACGATTTGAATTAAAATCGATTTCAACTCCAAACGTTTTTACATCTTGTACGGCGTTCTTTTTCTGAGATTCGATTATAAATGATATTCGGTTCTTCTGTTTAAAAGAACTGAAGGTATCGCAAGAGTCGTTTTCATTACGGACTCGAGTATACTTCGATTTGAGTCTAATAAAAAATCTGAATATGCCTGGGCGATAGGTCAAGGGTCGATAACTCTGGAAATGATATTTAAAAGAGGAGTATCGTTCTCCCTCGCGTGTTCTATTATAAATATTCCAACTGGACCCGGTGCCTGCCGGATATTAAAACATTGAAGGCGTGGAAAAGTGGAGCAAGCCGTGCGAATATTTTTAAACCCTTCGCGATGACGGAAGTATTCCTTTCATGGTGGGACGGTATGGATAGAATGAGAGAGAGAAAGAGAGAGAGAGCATCGAAAGGTCTCCGGGCTTAATGCGGCATGCAAAATGCAAATTTTAATATTCCATGGAAATGTCGATAACTTTGATCCGGAGTCGAAGGTAACGCCACTCTCATCTCTTCATTCGTTTTCTATTTTCGTATCTCCGTTGCACCTATTTTCTATTCCATTTTTAATTGGCATCGAACGGACGGTATCGCGAGTCAATCAGATGGGAAATAAATCTCGAACCGTTTAAAAGTTGATCAATACCGATTGAGTAACGACGGCGGAACGCGTAGGATTAAAGGGAATTTCTACTAGATTTCATATCTTAAAACATATGACGAATCCATCAAAGACAGCAATTTATTAGTGTTTTAGTTGTTTGTTGTATCGGTTAATTATTTAAAAATCAGGCTGTACGCTTGGACCGATATTTCGTGTAACAAGTTACAGAATCCCTATTAGCAGCAGGGAATCAGTGCAAGATAAATATTTGTAGCATCCGTATGCATCCAGCTATCAAACTGTTAATTGTACGTAAACGATGGTAGTACTAATTAGTTGGGTCGTAATTAGAGAGTCATGGACTGCCAACCCGGTAAGTTCATCGTCGAACGTGACAGGCGTTTTTGATTCCAAATTCAAAAAATGTTCTATCTAATATTCGCGTGAATCATGGATCTGAGTCTTTAGAACTCAATGTTCGTACAGAGTTTACTATTTCATTTAGATATATCCTTGCAAAATATTAACAGAAACTCTTCCTCTCTGTTCCGAGTCTTAATTAACGCAAACCAAACACGCCCATAAAAAAATTATGCACGTCTCAAATATTCTAATAAAACGAGACTCATTCGTCATCAGTTTTCGATTAATCAACACTCATGGGTTTGCATAAAAAGAATTTAAGAGGTAACAAAGAACCGCCGTTGTTTTTATTGTATAGTCGATTTTCTTGACTCGAGGGCAATGCATTCATAAATTTTTTACGATGACCCGAATGCAATAATCGCGTAAATAATATCGCGTATATTTTTAAACCTGGTCGGGAACATTTCAACATATATTTGTAATACGTTTATAGCCCATTTCATTTTGCGATTAAAATCGATATATTTGCTCAGGAAACAAATATAAATAAAACTGGATCTAGAGATTCGATTTGCCAGTACCCGGCGTCGAACGGACCGTTTAATTCGACCGAATTACCTTTCAAATGCGCTGGAGAATCGATTCTATCAAACTGATTTTTAATCGACCATCGTGTGTTTATTTTCGTTCGACCATTGTTCTCTCTAGTCTCAAGTAATAACATTTCCATTCGTCACTCATTATTTATCGTTTGGCACGTGTGCACGATCCCTTGTTCACACGACGTGGAAATATAAGAGGGTCGCATTGTGCTCGACAAAAATTAATCCTCGCGTCAACACTGTATTAAACGTTTCGCAATTTGGAATATTAAAAATAGAGAAGTTCTGCAAGAGTTTCGTGAATCGAACAAGCATAGGCGAGTATATTAAAATAAGAACTGATCTTTCGAAATTACTCTCGCCGATCTGAGAATCCTCTTGTAATAGAAAAATCGTAGTTGTCTAAATCCTAAAATGAATCCAATGAAACGCGGAATATCTAATTTTCGAAATTGCCATTGTCAACGTTCACGCGCACTAAAATCTATACTCCATCGCTAACAGTGTCGATGCGACGGTACGTTACTTCGTTCGAGATAACGTTTATTGGCAATGGAAAGCACGGTTGATGATCGTTCGGATGATCGGTAGACATAGGTCGACTGGTTTACGGTTCCGCGACGGTATTGTGTACCGAAATGATTTATGGCAAGCCTGTTACGCGAGCTTGCTCTTTACATCAGGGAAAACAAAGCTCCTTGGCTCGGTAGCGAGTACCGCGATCCCTTGGCATGATCCCGGAGCTTTCAGCAACGCGACGAACTGATCGCTATCCGTGTCAATCCATTAACAGACCCAAATAACGGAGTCCATTAGAATTGTTCATAACAATTGTTACACGAACAGAGACTAGTGCGTCGTTTTTCAATTTGCAGGGATGACAATGCAGAGATGTCAGGCAGCATGCATAAGTTATAATGTTCATGTATTTCAAATTTAAACGCATACAAAGATATTCTATATTTGTAATGTGCGATACCGCACGATATTTCATACTGCAATTCGGTTTACCGAATGGATGGATCGCAAGGAAACCGGAGACCTTTATATGTCTTAAAATATGCTAAGTTTACGATATGGTAGAACAATTTCTTATTTTGCATTGTAATTTGATCTAGTGGAACCTATGGATTATTGCTTGGGCGTAGGAGGATCAGAGACAACGGGGATGCCAGGGGAATTTGCGGGTGGATTCGTTCGAATTTGAAGGTAAAACGAGCTCCGGCGGTCGGTTTCCGGTTTGAGGGTTGTTTCCAGAGATCTGAGACCACGTATCGGGTATCATACGGCGTGGGCATCGGGCATTACGAAACTGTCGCGTCGGGAGACTCCAGAAACGAGCCAGGGACGCGAAAAGTCGACCGGGCACAATGCCCGGTAACTAATAAAGCGTTCTGGCAATGGCTTCTTAGACTTGGTAACGAGAAACGTCCGCTCGATGCAGGCGAAACAGCGTCCTTTATCGAATAACTATTTCCCGATCTCGCGCCATGTATCGAATCCCTTCTATCGTTATTCGTATCGAATCTGTCATGTTCCTTCGAATGAAGAATAAACGATTAAGAACGAACGTTGGAAAGAAAGAGGAACAGTGGTTCCAATTTTATTGGTCTTCAAAAAGAAAAGAATCGTACGATGTTTCACTTTCATGGGATTCTATTTACGTTGCTAGAGAAAACGGACGAGGGATTAACGATGCAATTTGACAGTCGACTTCCCCCTTTTATGTAATTTGGGTTACGGCTGATAAAAATATCGCAGTTTTAAAAATACTTTTCTTGCAAACGAACGAGTTTTAAAATAAATTACACGCCGTCTGATATTCTAATTATTCGGTTTGTCAACATCGCGTTGCATTATTTTTTCTGCACGAGTAAATGTATAATTCTGTTTAAGTAAAGTCGCGATATGAAAAAGCTACGCAGGACATATTTAACGTTTGACCCGCGAACGCCAAGTCCCACGTTTATTTTTCTATCCAATATTTATCGACGAATTACACCCGATTGTATTTACTTTTATTTGTTGAACGCGAAGCTTTGAAATAACAAAGCGAGCGACGGTACGCGACACGAAACGCAATCCCCGGGGAAAAGGTTGCCGCGTTTGTTATCGGGTGGATCTTCTATAAAATTCTATTGACCCATTTTCTCGGCCGCAAATAGCCGCATTAAAGTGAACAGCGAAAAAGGAATCTGCTCCCGGTCGCCTTTGTCTAACGCGAGTCGATCAACGGCGTCCTACGCGTTAACACCTGAAACGTGGCTACTTTATGTTTCCTCTCAACGATAAATCAATATCGCGTATCCGGCCGAGACAGCACGGTATTCATACGATTACGATCATTCTTTCGGCCGTCTCTTTGCATCTCTTTGTACGAGATATTTCTTGATCGAGGGCATCGTCGATGAATCAATATCACGCATCTAACTTATGCTGCGATCGCAATAATTCTTTGAACGTCTCGTAATTCAAGGAGGACTCAGCCCCTGGTTTACGTAGTCCGGGAGAGCGTTTCGTAACGAGGGTTTTTTAATTTTTATAAAAGCATCCGACGAAGGTGAGCACGTACCGGGCGAAATGAAGTGGTGCCTGTAAAGTTGTGCATCCACGGCGACCTCGATATCGTAAAAATTCTTTTCGGGTAATACCACTTACGCGAACTTTCCTTCCGATCGATCTGCCCCGTCAGTCAAGGAGAAACAGCGCGGCCGCGATCGATGCGAACCGCGAAGTTGAGAAGCCGTGGATAATAACGAGTCGCGATAGATTTCGCGCGGAATCGACTCGCTCGAGTGGCCCTTATTTCGTCCACGGAATCCTACTCGAGTTATCCGCAGATTTCCAATCCCCTCGACCTTAAACAACCACCCCGGTCGCTGCGGCGACGATTTTGTTTCCCGATCAAAATCTATGCCACTATTTCTTCTTGCTTCGATGATGACAAAGGCTCGAACTACACATGGATCGCGTACGAAGAAACAAAAACGACTCGTGCTCAAATACAAAAGTATGAAACATCTAATGAAACAATTAATTTATGCGAAAAATCGTACAGGCTTAAAATATTCTATATTTTATTCGCGACGTTCATCCATCCCCGATTGATACTCTTTTAATTAATACTCTATCTGATTTCATTAATTAATTTCATGCAATTGTACACTATACCTTTCTCCCGTATTTTATGTATCATCCGTTGCAGCTGATTTTATTAATACCCAACGTCAAATCGATGAAGCGAAATCTCCTATTACATTGGCAAATGTTTTCACAGGAATAACGCGAATCATAAATTACGTCTAACCGAGATACATAATATATTATACTAGAATTCGTACTCGATTCAAATGCCATCTCCATAAAGATATAAACTCTGTCATATCTGATTGAATAAATAATATCAGCAGCGGTTCGTTCGAACATACGTATCATTGTTTGAACTCTGTGTACGTTTGATCGTTGAAACGACGGTGACCGCGGTTAAACCAGGAATCCGACCAGATATCAGAGGAATCCGTAGGAACGGGTGGAGAGACCAGATAAGAGGGTCGGAGACCGCGGGGAGTTGAATACGCGTAACTTTCCCTCTTCCGATCGCGAGTTTTCAGATAAACGGATTAATTCTGCATTCGATTACGTGATTTCATCATCTCTTCCTTCGGCTTTACGCCACCGTGCGAATTCATGCTCTCTCTCCGGGGAGAGATCGCGGCTTAACCAGATCAAAATGTTCGCACGCGGTGCTTAATCGACTCATCGGAACCGTTAACTAACCATCGGGCTAATCATTATGAGTAACAAGATCATTCACCAATGATTTTCACCATTAATCGAGTTTCTCCTATCTGTCGTCTGACTGATAGAATTATTCGGTGTCAAATTGCAAGTATAACTGCGTCGGATGATGAATCAATTTATCACTATTGACACAGTCAACTCAGAACAAACGTGCTAAAATCTATTTAATGAAAAACGTTCTTACTCCTCGTGACTTCTGTCCCTACTTAAATCAATGGAAAATATTTCGGGCACTATTGTATGCGTGTAGAAGAAACGGAAATAGAAATCCCTGCGACATAAGAACGCGATACGGTTTTTAATAAAAGAGCATTGGTTTTTGAGGAGGATCGTGTGTCAAAGACTCACATCGTACGCTCTAAACAGCAGATAGAGCTCCCTCGGCTTGGCGTCCATCGGCAGGCCGCTCACGAACAAGGTGCGCACCTGCAAAGAAAGAAAGCGATAATTTAGTTAATTAAGCTAATCGTAGCGAAGGTCGGTAGACCGAGGGGGAACGACAACGACGACGACTCGTGAAAAGGAGAAACGGAAGAAGGATTCTGCGAGAAATAGAGACAGAGACAGACAGACCGAGAGAGAGAGAGAGAGAGAGAGAGAGAGAGAGAGAGAGAGAAACGAGCGAAGATAACCGGGAATTAGTCTGCTCTCTTGTTTGACTGCTATACCACACCCCATAGTTAATTGCCGAATTAATAGGAGACGTTTTCTTTCTCTCTCACTGTCTCCCGTTACCCCGGCTTACTAATTTAACAACGGATTTCGCCCGTTCAGTGAAACTAATTCGATTCAGCGCCATTTAATTAAAATAGTTTACTCCTTGATACGCGACACGTTGGATCACATAAGAGCCGGTATGTCATTTCTACCTGCGTCTCGAGATCCTTTTTATAAATGCACTTCCAACTGCAATTAAACGAAAGCATTGTAGAAAAAGACGAACGTACTGACAAGAACGCGTCGAGGCGCACTTTTGATATAAAATAATTGCGTGGGTAACGAGGAACAGGTTAAATCGAGCTCGTGTGATTAGTACACGTATAACGATGAAGTTTTAACTATGGTGTGGTGATAGATGGTCCGGTCTCGCACTCACGGGTTATTTCTGTACGCGTGACGGACATTTTCGTACTACCGCGTGTTTTTCTCCCTTTCTGCAACACTCCGGTGGCAGCAGGCCACCGATTATGTCATTCAGAAAGAATGAAAGTAAGAAATAGAACGTGTCACTGTTGAACTCTGTACCGACTGTCAAGAGTACGTGAAAGACTCGTGTCATAGTTGTGAACAGCTGGAAAACAAGTCTGACTGAGAACTCATCCTTACGCATCGAACGAGATGCACGATAAGCGTGCTCGGAATATCTTTTAATCGAACTCGATACGAAAAGCTCTTTGATGTGTTCGGAAACTGATTACTTTATGACGATTAATTCTCTGACCCAATTGCACCTCCGCTTAATTGACCATACGCTGTATCTAAATACTTGTATCTCCATCGCGTTTACAAACATCCCGAGGTTCGGACACGCGGGTCGTAATTTCTCTTCCACCTATTCTTGACCCAGTTTCCAGTAACAGCACGAGAACAGAATGCATTGTGGCCGCGACGGAAGTAAGCAAAACGGCGGAGACAGTAAATTACGTACTGATTTGGCTCGACGCCAGATCAAAGTGACGCTAGACCGACTCCCTCAACCCGCTGTGTACCTACGCGTCTATCTCTCTGTGGATATCTACGCGGCCGTCTCCGTGTGTACCTACGCGTCTGTATGCGACGGTGCACGGCGGATTTTCTTTTTTGCAATAAAGGATTCATTGTCTGCGGCTTTGGTTCATAACCGCGAGACCCGGGATTCGCGTCGATGAAACGTGAAACGATTAGCGTTTTACAGCTTATCGTTCGCGATAAAAGGTTGGACATGAAATTATCGGAAGACTGTCGTACCAAAAATAAAAAGTGTGACGTGAAAACGTCTGATTTTAATAGGAATAAGTTCGATGACCATTGCGTTTCAATTTCCTTTATTTCGTACAGGCGAAAGTCGATTTGAAAGGGTGAATCCGTTTCACGGAACGGGCGAGTGGCCACTGGAATTCGACGGAAGTCGGTTATCTCCGGGCACAGGAAACGTGCATAAAGAGAATAGGAACGTCCCGTGAGAACCTCGACGAGAATCGATGCAGCATCGATCTACATCTTCTCACGTGGTTCAGTATTGTGTAGAACAGACTAAGGTAGGGAGAGAGAAGGAGAGAGGCGTACGCAATTTCCCAGTGGAATAAAGGCTCTCGGGGCGCGAGGCGCCAGGAACAATGCTGCGAACAGGTGGATAAGGGAAACACCGAAACAATGCCCAGCAGCCGCTTTCACTGCTTTCCATGCATATAACTACCCGCACTTACTATCTCCACTGATACTTTGCTGCGAAACAAACCGCGACTCTTTATCAAACGGGGCTATGTAGTTTATCGTATTCCTTTTTCGACTAATCCCGCAGATCACAGGACCGTCTTTTATTTGAATCGAATAAAAATAGAGCGAATCCATGTGAAAAATATCTAATTATTCCCTGATTTCCACTGGTTCTTTTCTCTGTGATTTTATATGCGCTCTTAAGCCAGTGAGTCATTTTTTATTCAATGAATCTATTCTCATCTACTATACTTTCGCATCATACTAATCGTGGATGATCCTTGATCCGATTAAAACGACGAATTCGAAACTCAGAGGCACTCGGCGATCGCATCTATGGGCTCAATTACAGCGGGAGAACGTTCCCTCCCGTTACCTAGGCGCAAAGCCTTTTTCACGGTACTCTTCGCCGAGCCAAAAAGGAAGGAGGTAAACGACGGAGAAATCGGTAAAAAAGCGGGAACCAAGGGAAACGGTAGCTGGTTCTTATTCGCGACGGTGGATACATAGCCGCGTGCGGCAGGCACCTAACCGCGTGTTTACTTCGGCGTGTACCGGAAGAAGGAGGCTTAAACTCTCCTCGCCCCGTCTCACCCTGCCCCTTCTTTCTACGCGGAAAGTGCGACGCGATCTCGTTGATATTCACGAGCCGGCCTATTCAATTTAACCTTGCACCTGCGAGCACCTGATGCTTCGTCGAGCTTTTCCGGATCGCCGAAATTCAAGTAGAAAAACAACGTTCTTCCGCGAGGCTTTGCATTGTAAATTCTTGCCGCGGTACCAAACGTTCCAAGTTCAGTGAACGTTCGTACTTCACATAAATTTAATCATCAATGGGATTATAATGTTTATAGAATTAAATATGTGCATTTGCGTTCAGATCGGAGATCGATGAATACAGACCGCTTCGATTTACACATCGTCTAACGGGGTAATAAATTGGTGTTTGATACGCGCGCGGATGGGTAATGAGCGAACGGGTGAAAGCACGTTCGCTGAAAATTGGCCGAGTTCCGTTAAAAATCCGGCCCGTTCATTTATACCTGTTGAAGCCGACTAAACCCACCGATAAATGGATGAGACGTGACACAATAACATGAATCTGCTAATAGCTTGGGCACCCGAAACACTTGTTCACCCGTTGTCAAATCACGTTCAGTATGATTTTCTTTCCGATGTCTAAGTTGTTGATACAGCAGTTTCTCTCTTCGAAGAGTGAAACGTTTCTTACGACAGTGGATTATGTCGAATGCAACTTGTATTTGGAAACCGATTAAATAATTCAGCTTTACAAGAACGTATTTTGTGAAATAAAAATCGTTCACTGGATAATGTCGGACGGTTCTTTCTTCTAAATGAATTTAACGCGAGTCGTAGCGGAATGTGAAATTCCTTCCGTTAATGGGAAAAATACAGTGAAAGTTCGTAATCCTGGACGTTCCCTTCACACGTTTCTTACTTTCTCACGCTATTCTTATTGCAACTTCTACTTGTAATGGATCTATTATACAAACCGGATCGAAAAACGTGAAAGGCGAACACGCAAAACTGGAGCAAAAAGAATAAAACTATTTGCTTCGCCGTGATCAGTCGTATTGAAAAAGTATCGACTCGACTTCCGATACGTATAAATATATTTAATTCATAAATAAGAAACAGCGCGAATAAAAAAATTGCGATCGTCATATCGTGTCGCATGTGTCGTGGCTAGAAACGGTAAAACGTGACCGAGCCGATAATTACGGATCGAGCCTAATAGAGACGAGGGACGTGGCGAAGAAAGAGTGTCTATCGCTCAGCAGAGGACGGACGATCCACGCGAACCTGACTTAAGTAATTGCGTCGCGCTAACTTGCGACGACGACGACGATGGTCGCACGTGGCACGAAGCTACGATGTGGGCTGCTTAAACTTGTAATGATCTAGCTGCATCAAATTGCCGCAACGGAGCCGCGGCAATTAATAAAGTTAAGAAACGCCACCGGGGCTGAAAGAGTATGGAGGCAACCTGGCCGAGTGAGGATAATTACGGTGCGCCCGGCCGTCTCCCCTCTGCCGACTAATTAATTTTCAGAGAACCTCGTTAAGAGTTGCGCAGCGTTTTGTCACCGATCGCACGGGATCGAAGGTTCCTCCACTATTCTCTTTTTATTGCGAAACTCGTTAGACCGATTCGCGTTGCGATCGACGAGACTGACAGTCAGATAAACAGCACAGGCAAAAGACCTCCGGATTTTTTTTTATGACGAAAATTTCACTTTCTTCGTCGGGTTCGATTCTGTTTAATTCGCGCTCACCTCTCACCGGAGAAAAAGCGAAGCCACGATAATGACGTTCTTTTTAAACGTTATTACCGTTATTCCTGGATGTCCTTCAGGTCGAAGGAAATGCAATTTGCGCCGGGGGACGATCGATCATGGACGATTGGCTCGGGAAAGAAAGGGACAGGAGCCTGTGAATGGCTATTTCGTCGATGGCATTATTTCCTCTTCAAATCGAGACGCGATTCCTGCGTACTCCCCCTCGGCCCCTCGTTCCCATTCAACTTTCCATCGTCTCGTTCATCATCAACCGGTCAAACGATTCGCGCGACTTCGAGCCGAGCCAAGTCCAGGTCGAGAGCCGAGTCGAAGAAATTCTAAGGCCGGAAACAGAAGTGCTGAGGAGAAAGAGACGGACGCAGTTTTTGGAGAACGATTCGATACGCACGATCGACTCCGCGCCCAGTTTCGTTTCCCGTGTCCCTATTTCGCGTTACGTCCGGTTTCCTCCCAGATTACGCCCAAATAACTTTGATCATTAGACGTTACGTCGATCGTTAAATGAAACCCCGATATCAATTATCGCATTAACCGTTAAATAAAATATTGTGTCGATATTTATTTATTTATGTACTTGATAGAGGAATACTCAACGCGGCAACGGAGTAATATTCCCGGTAGTTACTTATCGTCTCTGTTAATAGGAGTCAAATGGCAATGTGTTTAATACCAGAATCTCTTCGGTCGCGTTGAACCGAACGGGAATCGGAGTAATTGGAAAATCGTGAGCGAGATTACTACTAAAATTGCTATGGCGAAAATCCGGGACCGTCTGTAAAGCCGGAATAACGTCCGTTTCCAAATAATCTTCAAAGCGAGCGGAACGATGCAACGCGGTTTAACAAGACATAATTAATGAGGCAAGTGGCGGGGGTAGGGGGTACGAGTCGGGAACGGACGGAGGGAAACGAGCCACGAGTGAAAACGAACCGTCTATTGTCAGACAACTTTGGAACCCTGTGCAGGCTCCATTTAATTTGCAACTTTTCACGCAAATGAAAAACGTGTGTGCTTCTGTCCACTAAATGCGCTTCGGGTCAACGAAATCTCCGCAGGAATTCTGACGAATTTCGCTAAATTCAAACGTCAAAGAAGTACCACGTTCTTTGCGTTGCGCTTATTTGTATACGTTGAACGTTGTACGATTGTTATGAGAATCCGTGATGTAACGATGAATAAATCATTTTGAGTATTTCAATACGCAGCTGTGGGAAATTTTCTGGACCATAGCAGAGAGGTTCCGGTAGAGAAACAAGATTCATCGTGTACGGAAAGGAAAGACAACAAAGAAAGTTGTACGATCGTCAATTACTGAGGAACGCACCACTCTCTCTTTTCTCCTTTTTTTTTACGCTCGTCTCGAGACGCTCATCGCTGTATCAGAACAATTTAATGCGTGGAACAGATAAATCTTAATTTGTTTAATTCGGGAAAGCACATCGACCAAAAATTCTGTCGGTAGAACGTCCGAGGAGGTCGTGACAATATTGTAGGGATATTGAACGATGGGAGGGTCGAACGGATACAGGTTGCAATAACTGAAAGGATCATTAGTAGTTATCGCAGGGGAAACGCTGGCGCGGGTCCAAAAGCTACACGTTAAATGGTATTGCGACCATTCAAAAGGAACGATTCCGGACGGTTCGCGATGCAACTACGGAAATAGGATATTCAGGAATGATCTTGAGCTCCGCATCTGACAAAGATCAGCCGCTCTTCACGCAGAACTCAAAGACCGGACGATTCAACGAATCGCAACTTATAAACGACAAACAGAAGTAACTACGAGAAATCGTTTCGCGTCGTACTTTGAACAAAATAATTCCCACGGACTAATCAAAAGTGGCTGCTGGCGAAGTTTTTCAAGCCTGCGTTTCGCGCTGAAATGCCACGGTAGTTTTGCCATTCTTCCTATCGGACAGCAAGAAAAGTTCCTACTTGCGGAAACTGTTTCGCCCGAGGCGAAACAAATTATTTAAACGCGTCGAGGATTCGTTTTCTCATTTGATAATAGTACGATTCTTTTTCAGTTCTTCCAGATGCAAAACAAACCATGTCTGGTATCAATTTAGAAAATGAAACGTCAGATTTCTTTGCATTTTTATACGATCAATTATTCAACGAATCCCTATTTGATTTTCGCGAAGGAGAAACTTGACTCACCTCCGTTCTATAATTTACAATTCGTAATCATGTTTCAAAAGAGATTTGAATCATAATATTAACAAGTTCCTGTCTCAAATGTAATTGCATTCCTTAATATCCTCAGTGGTAATTGCAAAGGGAATCGCATGTACCTCGACGAGAACCCATAGAATTCGTGTTGAACGTAATCTGGTACGCTGAGCCAACATAATCACGCAGGAGGATAACGTAATCCATCGCGTGGGCATGTAGTATGGGCAATGGGCAAACGGGTTCGATGAATCCCGAGTCAAGGTTTACAGGTAATTCGAGAACATCGAAAAGCGAAATCCACGGGTGGAGGTTTCGTGCCCTGATCCGCGGTCGCGTTTGCGTTCACGTTCGAACACAACCAGTCTGTACCCGAGTCACAAACGTTCCTATTCAACGGGAGACAACGCGACGCTCTGTACGCCGTTTATCTGATTTGACGAAGCCAACAGTGTGGACGGACCCACTCGAACGCGTTTAAGCGAGAGCCTCTTTGAAGAACAAGAAATACGAGTACACGATGAATCACTAAGAAATAACCATCTGACGGAATTACATCTAAGTTCTAACGAATTTCTACACAGAAGATGTTTTAACGAAATTAAACGAGGTTCTTTGCCGTTTCTCATCCTTGATCCTGATACATCTTGACCCTTCGCCCCTTACGATTCCTTCTCACCTTTCCACGCGACTAAATGAAAAACCGTGTAAAGACAGAGAATACATAAAACGTCGAGCACTAAAACGAATTTCATCAACCGTGTTTTACGGCCGGGAACAAATTCCGCGGGTCGTTTAAGCACGATATCAATCGTAGTTATTATTTAAGATAGGCCGACGCGCTGCTGAAAAATAAATCAGGTGGAAGTGTTGCCCGGTGGATTTTAAGGGAATCGGCGTCAATTTAAGACCCGGGACCGGTCGCCCCTTTATTACTATTAATAATTCGAGCCTCGTAAACTCGTTTCGCCATTATTTATGCGTATTTACGGCCGGCCGGTTATTTACGCGTACCTCCGACGTGGATCATCTCTCGTTATACAGAAGGTGTTCTGCGACCTCTTTTCACAATTTTATGATACCTAGCCGTTACATCCGTCCTCCGAGTTTCGTGTATTTTCGAACCGTCCACAGAGAGATCTAATTTGTCTGTTCTCGACCATTCATACATTTGATATCGAGTCATGTACCAATGCTTTCGCGCCAATCTTCGAGCAAATGTCTTCTGGTAGAAAACGTTATTCTTCACGATTCCGATAGTTCATCGAGTCTCGTTTAATCCCCGAACCAAAAGCCAGCGCAGGAATGCCACAGGCAATTAATCAACAAATCGTAAGCCAACTATGTGCACATAAAATACGCGTTGCGCCGATAATACACTTCTAATACTCTTATTTCAATTGAACGTTAATGCATTTAATTCAGTGAGATACTGTTGCATTTAATCCAATGAAATATTGATGCATTTAATTCGATGAAATATTGATATATTTAACTGACTGCGAATACTCGATGAAACGTTGATACGAAAACAACGGTTGTTGGAAAAAAAGGTACAAATGTAATATAATTTTCTGATCTTGTTACCCTTAATCACCGTACACGGTGATAAATGCGTAGCTGCGTTACTCGTACAACGTGTAAACAGCGTTCGCCTGCACGAAGCAACAAGGGTCCAGCTCGTTGAACGCATAGGTACGATACGGCCGGTGCTCATCGAAGCCGAGCTCCGGTATTTTATTTCGTCCTCCGAGCGACGCAACGGAACCACGGTTCTTGCTCTTTGGCTACCGGAGCCCTTTTTCGCGTTTCCTTCGTACCGTGCTACGATCAATTTAGAGATTCTCACTCTGACGTAACGCGGTGCTACGTCAGTACGTATAAATAAATGAACGTGACAAGCAACGTTGCAGTACCGATCGATAAACGAGGAGGAATAGAAAGAATTTTCTTAATTGCAATCAGATTAGATTCGACGTAGAAAAATTGTGAAGACGTGAAGGAGACCAAAGACTCGTCTGATCCTGAATCTCTGGTAATCGACACAGGCTCGATAAAGGATAGAGCAGACGTACATAAATGTTCTTTTAGAGAAAGCTGTTGAGCTTTTAGAAATTGTTTATATTAAGGAGAAATTTCCTGTGTCTATATGTATGTCTAATTTCTCTCATCGAGTGACTCACGGTTTCTGATAGCGAAAATAGCCGCATAGATACGCTATAAATCAAGACGCGACCCAAATTGAAAGATCCTTACGTATTTCTTATCCGGATGAAAAGTCGACCCTGATCCTCAAACGAGTATGCAATTTTTTAATCCCTAACTCGATCATACTACGCTCGTCTCTGTCTCCGTTTCTATACTGCATTTCAGATCGAATCTGTATAAAATGTATTTGTGCATCTGACAAGAATACGTTGTACAAATTATTCTTAAATGCAAAGGAACAACTACACTCGTGGATGCAGCGAACTGAATTTACGAGTACACGTCCCGGTATTTATAGAAGGAACGGCGTCGCATAAAAGAAATTCGTTCCATGGTATCGACTTATTTTTGGAAAGCCACGTTCCCCGGATTTCTCACGAATTCCGAGGAGCGGTCGCACGGGAAAAGTTAAGAACACGCGCAATCGTTCTCATTGCAACGACATCGATCGCCAGGCTCGAAAATTCCAATAAATACTGTAAGTGTTTTATAAAATTGTTTAAAATATCGAAGAATGAACGTATGTTTCGACGTATGAATTATTAAAGGCATTTTAAAACTGATACGAAGAACGATTTATTTTTTATAAAAATTCACGGTATGCCGGTCGGCTAAAAATCAGCTCCAGCCACGCGCGAAAATGCGGGTCGTCACGGTTTTCCGGTGCCAAATACGAGCTATTTCCCACGTAGCCAGAAATTTTCCAAGGAAACACGTTTATAATGGGACTGTGTACCGGTTTCTAGACCAACTAGCTTGATCGACTGTGCCCTAGCCGTTTCGACTATCTTCGCTATGGAGAAGTTCACGGCCGGGTAAATTTACTCGAGTTTATGCCTACAGTCGTTTCGATCTAAATCTAATTTATGACAATTAAGTACGAACTCGATGGAATCAAACCAAGTATTTAGAGGGACTGAAATCTGATAATTAAATACGCAATTCTTTTCGATTAGACGGATTTATAAGAAATGTAATTAGAGCTACTCGGAATATCAAAAACTGAACGCGTACTTCAAAGTCGAGGAAGTGACGGAAATGATTCTCTCCGATCCACGATTTATTAACTATTTCGAAAAGCCTCGTTTCAGCAAGCACGAATTTTACAGGAGACTTTGATGGGAAAGAATCGAATCGAATTTTATCCAGACGTTAAAGTCGACTAATAAATTATTCTCGACGGCGGTTCTTATTGCCTCTGCGAATTGTTATGCGAAACGACGTAGAAAGTAAAAGTTCGGATCGATGGATACGAGTGAAATGAATGTGAGGACCGAGGCACATGGCTGGTATAGCCAACTTTTCCGATTAGATTGACCTCGCGTTTTTATTATTCATCGCGTCGCGGACGCAAAACGTGGCCCTATCACTGTGCGCTCTCACCTACTATACTTTTTCTTCTTTACTCGAGGTATAATGAAAAGTTCTTATGTGGAAGGCATGTAATTCTCCTTGATAACGCAGTCCGTTTATGGATAAAGGAAAATTGCTTTAAAACCGAGGGTTCACGTATCATCGATTTCTTCAGTATAAAATATTCCATTTGCCAAGCCTTCTTTGAATCTGTTTGATCGAACTGGATATGCAAGAGTCCAAAGGTTCATCGAATTAAACTCATGATCAGATCTTTTAAATGTACGATATTTTTGTACGTATCCTTTGCTCCATTACATATTATGAACTGAAGATAGCTTGTGAAATGTTTCTAGTCACAGCGCGTTGCAAAAGATCGCGTTAACTAAAGAACAGCAAATTGTCCACGGTTCACTTAACGTCTAAATCATTTCGATTACTAAGCGAAGCTCGCTCATTCAAACGATTATTCACGAACGTTGGCTGGTCGTAAACAGAATACCGTGTCCACGGTATTTTAAAATGTTCCTGCAAATTCTTGGCATTGTGAGCGTACAGTAGCTGCGAAAAGTGTTCGCGCCTCTCATTATTCATCAGAATTTCATGTAGAAATACAAATTTTCTCAGTGATTAATTGCAGTATCGTTATTAAACGCTTGGAATTCGAAACTATTGCGGAGCAATTTCATCGACTGGAGCACAAGGTATTTCATGTACGCTCTCCGTGTGAGAGAATGGAGACGTGTATGAAAATGTTGGAAACTAGCTGGTGAAACGTTTTTAGAAAACGGGAAAGACGTTGACTTTGCGTACGATAAAGGATAGAGAGTTTGCCAGGGAGCTTCTTTGGCGTCGACGCCCTTCTTCGCGGGCATAAAACGGCGCTGGTTTCACGTTCATTAATATTAATTTCGCGGCTCGACGGTGAAAAAAGGCGACCCTTAGATTCCCAGGTAAATCGAGGCCTCCCGTCGCATGCATCGACGATGCCCGCTGCATCGTCATAAAGAGCCTCCAGCCACGCTTTTTTTCTAAGCTCTGTACACTCTTTTCTTCCTCGTTTACCCGCTACGGAATCCGACAGTACCTTACGACATTTATCACCCGCGACGTATCCGTTTATTTTACTCACGAATCTAACAGCGATGTTCTACGCACGTTCGTCGAACGATTGAATAAAAATTAACAGCCGAGAATTAATCAATTTGTCTCGGAATGATCAATCGATTTTAAACAGAATTAATTTTATGTGAACAGAAAAATAAATATCGACAGGGGTCAATGAATCAAAGAAACCTTTTACTGAACTTCAATTCGCTTCAAATTGCTGCTGTAAAACTCATTCATCTGCTTATTTCGCTGCGATCTTATGATAAGGTGTATCATTCTTTGACTACACTGTACGAGGATGCAATGCAGTGGGGCTTGGAATTGTACAATTTTCCATGGAATGGAACACGGGACGTACAGTGCATTCTTTATGAGAACGGTTGACCAGAACGACGAGGTGCACTCCGGAATACCGCGTAAGCACCTTATACACTTTTCCGTAGGAGTTTTGCGGAGCCTCGACATGGAATTGTATACGACGAATGACGGTTCCTTCGGCTATTGAATAATAAAAATTCTATCAAACCTATTATAGTATTCTTACTAATAATTCGCCTAACGTCAATAATAAAGAATTATGAATATCACTGTGCTGACGTTTCTTTTATCAATTCTGGTCATCGTCGTCTGGAGTCGATAGGGTCGAAAAGGAAAGGGATGTCTGTCGGGGTGAAGGAAAGCTGTCGTGTCGTAGCCGGTACGAAAAATAGGAGAACCGTTTTTCCAGGCAGAAAGACACGCTCCAAAGGAAGTTGCGGGTGAGCAAGCCATAAAAACCAGCCCCCGAAGCCAGTGTGTACCGAACACGCGACGCTTAGGGAACAGAGAGGGTAGCGACACGAGGTGGGAAGAGGAAAAGGAACACGGAAGAGCCTGGGCCGAAGAGCCATGGGAGATTATACGTGAAAGGGCGAAAATGGAAGAAAAAATGTTGAAAGGGGTGTAACAGAAATCGGTAAGAAAAGTTAAACGAAAGAGTGAACGTTTGGAAGTTCGTCAGCATGGAAGAACAGATTTACAGGAGGAGAAAGGCGGAGAACGAATTGGATAGAGATCGAGGGATCGGATCGTAGCAGAAGAGAGATAGCGTGGGTGTTGGGTATAAATGACGTGTCACGCAGGGAAACAGCGAACGTGACGATGGAAAAAAATGGGGAGAGCCGAAACGAGGAAGGAAGCACGTATGAAAGGGTGACAAGTACGGATAGAATCAACTGTGATATCCAAATACTAAGTGATATACCAAACGATGCTTCGAACCGTATCACGATCAAACCTGTCCCGTAACGTTCCAAATTAGGTATCAAAAGATTTTCCAAATCATGTTTCTCAACGATAAATCGATCGAACAACGCGTTCCTATTGTACACGTGCACATAGCACGAAGAGATCTGTCTTCGCTTCATGAGACGATTCCCAAAAATGATTTGAATCCGTGAAACCCGATGATGAATCATAAAATTTAATGACGATCGATCGCGTTTAGGATCGTACTGAGTGTTTCAGTGTCTACGTTGTTGCGATTCGGTTCCATCGCTAGAAACGAGGGCTGGAGAAGCGGAGGGAGGATCGGTCGAAGGTACGTAAAGGGGTTGAAGGGGGACGAAGGAGGAGAGTGAGGTCGCGCTGGCGACGTGGTGTCTGTCCCGACGACGCTATGTACGAGGGAACCGAGCGCGCGCCCGATCACTTATTCATGCGCTCCGAAATGATTCCAGGCCTCCGCGCGTTGTTAAAGCCGTGTCCCCGTGTCGTTGAATTAAAACCAAGAGAGAGAGAAAACGCCCCCGCTGAGAACCGGACGCGCTTACTTTTTAACGAGCCTCGCTTTTCGTTCCGTTGCTTATCTAATCGAGAACGCGAACACGCCTTTTCTTCAAACCCTTTTGTCTATGTGCCATCGATCGTCGACGAGAAATCTACTCGACTTCGTTCACGAAACATCCCATAGCTACGTACTTTTGCTATTGAGACCGAGAACCGTCGTGAGTCTCTCCTGGCTCGATTCTCGATTAATCGCTCATTTTATTGTATTCCAATTGATCTCCAGTCTCTGACTTACCGATGATGATAAACTCAATGTAAAAAAACGCGAATAAAACTGGGATTTTGCGTATCGTCCGAAGGGCATGATCGATCGTGATTGAACGAGAATGGCGAATGATGAATATCGCGACGGTCGTGATCCTATGAATGAGTAATGGATTTTATCTAGGTCGACAGCGCGATACAGCCGTTTATATAATAATCGCATTCTATAGTGGGTGTAAAGTAGGATAAGACTTTAAGTTTAGCTGTGACTTCGACAAACAGAAATAATAATAACAGTTCGCGGAACTACTTGCCCCAATATCCGACCACTCTACCATCTTTCTTGGTTTTAACTACCGTTCGTCATTCTTTGTAGCTACCGGCAGTCATTAATTTTTAATGAACGCCGCCTTTGTCCGAAGGATCGCCTTATAAAGCGCGGACGAGCAGAGATTTACATTCGCCCGAAGAATTATGTATCAACTGGTACGAAATACTAATTCTAAAGCTCGATTGCACAAACCTTTACCACTTGTCAAGAAGCCAGTAAATATTCGCAGATTCATAATTCATTTCTATCTAAAATATACGCTCAGTTTTCTAAAACCGTGAGTTCACCATTTTTATTTCATCCAACAAGATTTTTACCACCTTTCTTTTTCGAACTGTGAAATGAAAAATTGTGGTAGAGTTCGAATGGTTTATGTACCATGAAGAGGAGGAAGTGATTTGCGTTTTATCCCGAGAGATCTAAACTTTGAGGTAGGTCGTGTTCTCACAACCGTGACCATGGACTAATTACCGTTCCACATCGAAGCACAATAGATCGATCCTTTGATTTAATACGTCTCGTTATTATCTATCGGCCGGGGTATTCGCGGAAATGATAATTACAGCTCGCTCCATAAAAATGCAGATGTTTGTTTTTATTACTATTAATTGCTAGCCGCGGTCGGTTTTAAAAAAGATTCTTAAAACAACTTGAGTAGTTTAAAAGAGAACGAGTCTACGTAGGATTGAATTCATCTGTACACAAAATATACAATATGCAAATGTTAATCTGAGGGACTGAACCGTAATTGAATTACGCGTTACGTTCGGTTAAGAGGCTGAGCGTCAGAAATTCTATGCTGATAAATTAAGTGTTTGCAGGAGGATAAGAAAATCAGTTGTTCGGACTTGGAGAGGAGCTTCGAGTACGAAGTTGTGTAAGAAGCTGCTACGAAATTAGGGTCAGCTATTGGAAACCAGGAACGACGCGATTAACAGGCCGAAAGCGTGAAGCACGAGAGGCTTCGGAACTATTTCCGGTGTCGTTTGAAATCAGAAACTAGGATAAGTCACGTCAACCTCGACGAGTCGAACGGGTGATTAATTATTGCGCCGTCTTTAATTATCGAGCTCTCTCACATCGAATCGTAGCCGTTCTTTCGAAACTTAATCGTATTGACCGACACGAATGTAATTCAATTTTCTGAGATGATTCAGTTTGCATAGGATTCATTCGCTCCATCTCGTAAAAACTATACTGACTGATCGTGACACTGCTCGATACTAATTTCCTAGATGAGGAAACTGATAGACGACCATTATTTCCTCCACGGTGTTTGTCATACTATGAAAATCACTTATTTCCAGGATAATTTCACGCTCCTTTTATGTAACACAAGGACGCTGACCAATCTCCTAGCATTCGGACTAACACATCGGAAATCAAAGAAATAATATTCATGTCCTTACTTTACGATCGAATTAAAAATACATGATAAAGATCGAGTATGAAATTCTTGTAGATCCCTGGTAAAAATCGTCTAGTCCCTCCATTATTAAGTAAAAAGCTTTTTCGACGCGTGTTAGATTGATGCGAGGGTTAATGGACACTCGGATGGTACAAAGTCGCCCCTATAAATGGAAACGCGCGCGCGATACCGAGCCCATCGGATACGTGTGTACTCGTCGGCGAAGTCAATGAACGTGGGCCACCGTCGATCGAATTCGACATGCGCATAACCGCGCATCCGGGTCTGGGGCATCGGCATCGGTCGTCATAGAAATGCCGCGGCTTTTCTTCTCGACCCTCAATTCTCTTTTCCCATTTAAGAGGACGGTACACTTCGTCTTCCTGCTTCGTCCTTCCAAGCTCGTCGAGAATTACCGTTTTCCCCTTTACGAATTAAAATAGAACGTCGATCGTCCGAACGACGGTCCTCCGGAACGTTGATCACTCGAACAGAGAATAAATCAGTTATACGTCTATGATTTAACTTCTCGTTTCAGTCAAATATTCGTCGACATGAAATTATGAACGATGATTATGTCCTGTCCGATTTTGACAAATATCACCGCGTAAGTCACATCAGAAATTTCGTGTTTCCAGACCGATTATCCGAAAAACCACTTACCCGAACGAGTTTGTCTCCCAATTAGTTCGGATAATCAACGTCCCACTGTACGTAGCAAATTCAATACCGGCGTACACAGGTTTATGAATTTTTCCGACACAAAACCAATTTACTAAAAGGTTCATCGATGCCAAAGTAATTACACGATTGTGTATTTTGTAATAAATGTAACGATGCTCTTCAATTCCGAATGAATGAGATCCGCTACGATTCGAAATTGTCGCATGAAGTTATTAAAATGTATCAACTGGGATTACTATAAAGCTATTCGACTTCAGCGAAAAAGAGCAGAGCAACCTGGTTCTCCTGATCGATCCTTTATCTCGTTCAATGAAATATGGTCAACTGTAATCATCCACGCTTTTATCAACGCTTTTATCGCGAGAATCGTAAAATACGCGAGCAGATCCGATTTGCCAGAGCGAGTCATTGACTTTATGTTTCAGATTATGTCACGGGATTAGAATATGGAACGCGAGCTTCCTGGAACCACTCTAAATCTTTCGACTTCCCTCCGTCACAGTCTTTACTTCGACGCTCTGAATCAGGCACAGAATATTCTCAGACGTATTGAAGAAAATTGTACGGAACAGGAGGAACACGATTCCTAGCGATCTTTTTATAGAGACACAGATTCTGCACGTTCATTCTCTCGGTTTGTACAGCACGTCAAATTTTATATGATTAACTCCTGGCAACAGCGTCTCATTGAACCCTGTCTCGACGACCAAACGCTTCGTCTTTTCAATGAAACATCTATCCTTCGAAACGTGCAAACTGTTTCATTAAAAAATAAAACTCTTTCACATGTTGAACGTCGAACAGTTTAATATATTTATGTAACGTGTTATTCGACCGTTCGTCGAATCGTCCCATTCAAGAGGAAAATCGATACGGATGTATTCGAAGGCGTATTATTCGAGAGAACCGATTATTACACAGCGGCAGCAACGAAAACGCTATTAACGTGTCACAAATGGTCTCGGTAATCAAACGCGCGATTTTCCTCTCCTCGACACACACGCAAGGACAACGAGTACACGTGAGACGCGATGACGAAGACGATCACGTGTATCCACGGCTAGGAGCTACAGTTTCGACAAAAATCACGTGAAGCCTGTGTTTTGTTAATTAATTTAAGGGATCTATCTATCTATAAATCTATGAACTCTGAACGAAACAAATTCAATCATCAATTTTCGCTTAACCCCTTAACTTGTACGCTCGAATTAATTCGAGCACGCTAAACAGTCCAAACTGTGGTTTTTTTTTTTAAACAAAAAAAAAACTGTACGTTAAGGAGTTAATGAAGGAGGTTTCGAGAATAATTTATTGCTCTACTTTTGATTGCGGTTTATATGATTTGAAAAGCCGACTGGATTCTACTCAACGTCATTCGACTCTGTCAAATTTTGCTGCTGAGACTAGGAGCACATACTTAATAAAACCTCATTACTTAAACGACGACGAAAGAAGCATGGCAATGTTTACACACCCTATTTCATTCCCAGTGAATAGGCCGAGTTATGTCAACGTTTCCCACGAGCATTTCTCGCATAGCAATCTTTTGCACGTATTTCCGAGTCGAGTTCTTTTTCCTCTCGCATCGAGCGTAACCTCGAATAGAATAAAAAGAAAAGGAAGGAGCGGTGTTTCTTGGCATCATGACCTCGTTTAGAAACACGGTCTCCTTTAGCGCACGCGAGAAAATTTCGTTAATTAAAAACAGTAAAGTTCCTTAAACATTTTCATTGGGACGCGTCTTTGACCAAAAGCCGGAGTTCTAATTTTACTTTCCGCCGTCTCTTTTATTATTTTATTTTTTTACCACCGAACAAGAATGGACTCTCGATCACGCAATGAAGCAGATTTGGCCTAACGATTCCCTTTGAGCAATTAAAGTCCCCGTTTACACGACGCTCGTTCGAGGACGGGACAATGAGAGCCAGGCTTATCCAGAGACGAGGCCCGATTAATTATCCCCCTGCAGGGAGGACTCCTGGTGTGATTTGCTTACTTAGATCCCCTGCCTCTTGGACCTCATGCCGTGAACCCTTCCCACGACTCTCGTCTAGAAATCGAGACCACTTCCTCCACGGATCAGTCAATCGATTCAAAACCTTTAAATTCTCTCGATCTGACTTACGCCTATTATCCTTAATTATACTACAATTTCATTCGTATCACCTGCCCTCCTCATAATCGATAGATCTTGTCTTGAACCAAAATCGGTCTGACATTATTTTTAAATTAATTATGAATAGAAGCGAGAAAATTGAATGTGCAGAACCGACAGCCTGAACGTTTCATTTCACTATGTAGATTTCGCCACAGGCAGATGCTGCCTTAAATCAATATCGGTCAGGAGCGAGATTCGCGTCGGTTATTAAACAGCCATAATTCACTGTTCACCTTTGAACGAAGTACCATAATACTAAACTCATGGAAAAATGATCGGCGCGAGAGCACGTACGTTTAATCGTATCCTGGGTTATGTTCCCAGCGCTATAATTACGAAATAGCTACGATACGTGACTCGTTTCGGTAAAACTGGAAGAAACGTGATAGAACACAAAGCTTTTAAGTCATACGACGGTTCCGCGGCTTCGAGCAAATCTATTTTGTTACCGACGATCAACAATTTTTAGATATTACATATAACAATCGCACTGAAGACTGTGATTAGCTTACCGGTACGATTGCTGTCTAAAAACCTATCTCCGTTTTAATAAATCTATCGCTCGGTTCTTTAAATCGATATACAATCATCCCCTTTAATAAAATCTGGGTGACAGAGGCGGTGGATTAATCAAACCGGAATAAACATCGACGGACTCGTGTTTCCATTTGCATGTAACATCTTGATTTGGGGAATGGGGCGGAAAGGGGTACGTAGAAAAATCTGCATGGGAATGCAAACAATATTTGCATAGCGTATCGAAACTAAGGGAAACATCGACGCGGGGGAGAGCCCGTATATGAAAGGGAAAAAGGATGCGAGAGACAGGGCCCTTCAAGCTGTAAGTGGGCAGGCTGCATTTTAAGATACCGTCGCCTGCGCACATATTGCAGCTGGATTCACCCATTTACGGTTCTCAATTCCCTGTTTTTTTTTA
>NW_017176894.1:1127300-1136261 GCF_001652005.2 Ceratina calcarata | reverse complement strand
TTGATTCGTGTACTTTAATGAACATCCTGTACTTTAATTAAACGAAACGTTTTTTGCCATGTGAAATTCAGGGAAAACTTGTCAAAGCGTGCGAAAATAGAAATTCATTTACACTCCGCTTTGCATCAATCGATATTTCATTTGCGAACGCGGCTGACTAATTCGTTCGGGGGCTCATAAACTCCGGTAATTATGGAATAAAAAGAAATCGGGGAGAGGCATTGTTCCCGGAAGCACAGGCTTCGAACGGCCGCGGGTTTTCTAAAAACTATAAATACCTTCAGGGAACCCATAAAGGACGAAATTAGAAACCGCGAACGCCAACGTAAATCGATTCGAAAATTGAAAGTTACGCAAGTCTGGAGGAAATTGTGGTTTATCAATGAACGGAAAGAAACCGGAAGAACATGGAAATATCGCGGCTGCACGATGATGGATGGATAGATTATGGTTGCCAGGTACATTTACGACGACAATGATTGGCCGTATACATATTGCTGCCCGTATGCAGACACGTGTCGCAAGATATCCACGGAACGGTGCTCAAGTTTCGAGACTGACGTTATTAGACTGGGAATTTTTATGAAAAACGCTTAAAAAATAAAATATAGATTGACATTTCTTGGCGACGATACGCGTAATACATCTGACGTTCTGTACGTTCTCCCTTTCTCATTTCCTTGCTCGTCAGAAGTGAAACACATGAAACATGTTCCTGCTCAGGTTTCACTTTCTAAATCCAAATGTTTGTACAAAATTCTGCGGTCTATCAATCATCCTCGAATCCGAAAGAAACTACGGAACGCACATGCGCCCGCTGACAATATTTTACCAGACCGCGTAATTGTCCTCGTTCGTGAATCGCGAAACGATCATTCGATTCGTATGCGACAACGAGTTTGACGAAAGAATATCGCGAGCGGATTTGACAAATAGTGAACGGGGAGACGCGTGCGAGAATTCACGGGACGTTAATAAATTCGCCTTCAACGCCGCGGGCGATAACGGGTGCCAAAGATAAAGGAATACACGGGGTTGTTACTATGTACCCGAGGTACCGCGCGATGTTTCCCAAGACGTGAAATGATCGCGCGCGATTAGCGGCTGATCTGTCCAATTTAAAATAGAATATGTGAAGTACGAAAGTCGGTGGGAGGGCGTGTAACCGCGGTTACGCGTTGTATACGAGCCTCGGCTGCCAAGAATTCTCGCGACTAGACCGCTGCCAAAAAGTACGCGTTGTCACTTCACTCGCTCCGCCAGCCTGTCAACGTTTCCTGATAGATTAGATTCGCGTGTCAATTACTTTTCACTGTTCAGAGAAACGAACGTTCTATTATTGAATCAGTAACTTGGATTTTTAAGAAAATTTCAATTCACTTTCATTCACGTATAAAACGCTCGATCATCGATCACGTTGATAATGATACGTGTATTTAGAAACTCCTATTGACTTATTATACGTCAACCTAAATGACTGACAAGCCAGTGAATAATGATCCATGCAAAATTCGGTGTTTTCGTTCGACGAAAAGAAGCGAATAAGATCGTTTGAAATCAGATTTATCACTGATAACACGGATCAATGGTAAGTAACTGGATATGATCGTGGTTTACGAAAAGTTGACAGGCGTGACGTAACCGAGTGAAATAACGTCAACTATTACAGCGAGTTTTCTCTGCTCGCCGCGCATGGAGAATCGATTCAGTGCCAACTCGGTTAACTCGGCCGCGCAATTTCATTTCTCCAGATTTATTCCTACGGGACGGTTGGAAACGTTTGTAAAAGATATAGTGATCCTCGCGACATGTGTTGAAACGATACCGGAAACACTAAGCGACGTCTAAGCCGTTTCGGAGTCCATTAACAATAACGATACCGTCATGGTTCAACGTTATTTTAGTTTGAAACCCATTAGACTTCGTCGTTTACATAAAAAAATTTTCCTCCCCATCGTAGAATTAATTCAAAGAAAATCCGACCCAAGCTTGCTATTTATCAATTAGTTTCTGACTCTGCTTTCATATCAATTAATTAAAAAATTATAGTTTTATTCCGTTTTTATTAAATTTTACGTAATTCCATGGATCGAAGATCACAGATTCCTCTGCCTTAAGACAGTTGAATTTGATGAACATGATTGAGTCTTTTACTTCTCGGTTGGCCAAGACACGGTGTTTAATTAAACCGATGAATAATACATTTACTATACGCGCACTAATTAGCCTTGTATTCCGCGATGCTAAATATTGAACGGCGGGCCGCGTACAATTATTTTCAAAGTTAATTAAAGCGAATCCGCGTAACACGCAGGTTTAATTGCATGAAAGCATCGGGACAAAGGGCTGCTCGTCACGCGAAAAACATCTATTCCCGGCGAATTTTGACCGATATCGAAAACGCGGGGAAAAACATTTTTGACTTCCCAGTATAAACGAATTGCTTCGAACGCTAGTCACAAGCCACGTTTTGAATTGTGCGAAGCGTCCGTCCGTTGGTCAGTAAACGTCACGTCTACGTCAGAAATGATTTTCTGTTTCCTTCTACTTGCCGACGTTCGATCGATTCTGATACTTTCTATGAAACTCGTAAAGCTCGATGGTTAACAACACCGTAAGAACTCTTTATCTGCTGTAGCTCGCGTGATCACTTCACGGGAAAACACGACGCTTCCTTTTTCAGGCGTAAATAAGAATAAAAAATAAAAGAGCGTGCCGAGCGGATTAACAGGAAGAAGGAAGGGGAGGGGAGGGGGGGCGAGAGGCGAGGCGATGGTAATTTCCATCGTGCATATCGCGAGCATAACGGCAGCGCACACCATTTACCGCGGCTACGGGGAATTAACAACGAATTAATTCTTCTTTTTATACACGGCGTTTATTAATAGAGAAAAAATGGTCTGAAGCGGCGATCAATCGGCGAAGCCTTCCTGCCGTTGTCACGGAGACGGGATCGCTATCTTTTTTCCCCTCCGTTTTTAGAGACTGATAAATAGACCGGAGTTTTATACGAAATCAAACGTATCTGACATCGATGTGAAAGAGATCGAAATTAAGATCTGTTAATATTTGTCTACGAAGGATGGATCAAATAGGGAGTACTATACGAGATTAAATCCCATTAGAAGAATACCTTTGAAATACTAATTACGTGAAACAATGTGCGTTTTGTTTGAGCACGCTTGGCAGATGCGAGAACGATTCTAACTTCGATATCATATACTCGTCCCTTTTTCTCTGACAATACCTTTCTCTTTCCCTAGCAGCTGAATATACACCTGTACGGAGAAAAGCGTATCGGAGCGAAGAGGATCGACGCGAGACTCGAAAACGAGAGAGAGAGAGAGAGAGAGATCCAAAAGACGGTATCGTGCTCGGGAATAGAAAACGATCGAGAGAGAGAGAGTGTGTCGCGGTGAACAAAGAGGAAATTAAGGAAGCGACAGAGGGAGGAGAGAGGCGAACGAAAAAGGCGAGGATGGAGGAAGAAAAAGGATGAACGCTCGTGGCGTTTACGGTTTGCTGCTCCCGCCTCGTTCCTCTTCGCTGGCTAACCGTTATACAACATCCGCTCCGGCATGCCCTCCCAGGTCCTATTGTTCATCGTTATACAATCATTCCCCGAGCTGTACGAAATTCAATGCGTCAGGTTATACGCGCACAAAGCTCAGCGATGTTACCGAGTGCCACGGAGAGAACCCGGTTCGCCTGACACGACGCACGGCGCGTACGACTGAATTTATCGATCCCGTGCCCCCCTCGAGAAACCGCGCCGTGCGTTTCTACCTGCCCGACGACGCGTTTCGTTTCCATTTTTTTTCTTCTTTTCTTCGTTTGCATCGCATAATTGATCCGGGTCACCTTGAAATTCGTCTCAATCGTTTCATCGATACCGTTACTGCTTTCATTGTTCATCGCGCTACGTCGACACAGATCGTCGATTTCGTTCGGCCACTCGATAATACAGAAAATGCTTCTAATATCAGAAGACGCGTACAACGTCGAAAGTGAATTTTGAGATGCGTAGAAATTTTGTGCGTGCGAAGAAAAGACATCAATTATAATTTGACCGACGATTCGTTTTCAGATTTCAGATGTCTGACGTATATCACGCGGTAATGACCGTGTACGAATTTCGATGCTGTTTCCGAGTGGATCGCGACTCTTCGATACAAATTAGGATTTATAACGCTATAATATTCGATGGCTGGACGAAGTCGGCCATAAATCTCGACGGCGTACGAAATAATTGGACAACATTGGCCGCGGTGATTTATTAGTCGGTCGGTAACCACTTCATTACGCGTCGTAGGATGGGTCAGTGGCGAAAATTCTAAACTTGATTAACCGCGCAACGAATTTAATCAGCCGGGCTTTTTATCACGTCGCGCGCATTTTTATTCTCCCGTGCAAAGGTGAATGCGTCGATGGATTTCGAGTCCATGAAGTTGCTAATAAATAAAACAACGCGATTAATGGAATTCGTTTGGAACCCGTGAATGAAGATCGACTGCGAGCCTGACGGAACCGATTCAATTTGCCTCGGAATTCGCTTCTTCCTTCGACCCATTCGCGTCAGATAAAAATGTGTACGATGATTCATTGAACACTCCTCACAACATCTCATGTTAATTGATGTAAATAAATTAATGGAAAAAGATTATAGCATTTTTATTTCACGACCCTTGGCCACACGATAAATTCTGGAAAGGGACAATTGATCCCTTCTTACGTCACCCGAAGAATCCTCCTCGTACACGTCGTCCCTGACACATGTTTCATACAGTTTGATCATGCGGCTGTTTTAACCTTTTCAATTTTTTATTTATCACCGCAGGGAGTCCTAAAACCATCGCGCGTATGAAAAGTTGATAAACATTATAAACCGTGGCTTGATCCACGTCGCGTATCATATTTCATCGTGATGGATGGACGAGTCTATGCGTATGAGAACGGATTTTCTCTCGTTCGAAATAATGTTACCGGAGTGCATCGCAGCTAATGCCATTAGTCATTGCGAGACTCAGAGAATCGTGTCTTCCGCGGTATTGAAAGGTTTTCATTCGCGTAATTTCTTGATACTGCGGTGTAGAATCGCGACGGCAAGGTAGACTTTCGTACTATACACGCGGTTCGCCGTGACGATCGATATGTTCGGTCGCAGTTGCGGTAGGTTAGTTGTTTCCCTGCTGTAATAATGCACGAAGGTATATGTGGTTAAACACGTCCTTGATGCCCTAAATTTTCTAACGCCTTCAAATTTTCAAACGTCTCTCCTCTCGCGTCACGTGGACGTTGTTTATAAAGAAATTAATAATTGAAGAAACAGAACGTTTCATGCACTGTTTTACCGCAAGGCACATTTGTTATATGATTTAACGCGTAAACCCGCATTCCTCTTTCGTCAATGCGAATCAGTCGGAAAAACGCTTCAGCTGTTCCTAGATAGGAACTTGGAGATTACCTATTCACTTTATGATGTTCTACAGAGCTTCGTGCTTCAAATATACCTAATGGAATTCAATTTTCCTACGAATGCACAGACCGTTAACGATACACGAAACATCCGACGAATCACCACGAGATTTACAACTTCCTATACCGTTTCTGACAATTGCATCTATTTCCTTTGTATACAATTGTGAACCAGTCGAAGTGATCCGCGGGAAACGAGCCGGTGTATAATTGCTGCAAAGCGTTTAACGTTCTTTTCCTCGGTTAAACGAAGCCTACAGATCCTCATTGTTCCGCAACAAATCGTGACCTCTTTGTTCAGAAAATACACTCTCAACGACCAGAAGGATATTGTTTTTTTTCACGCCCATGAGGGATGATATACCCGATATATCCGATGACTGAGTAACGAGGCGTTTTGCGTCGGAGGAAAATCATCGTCCACCCTTTTCTCATCCCCTAAGAGAGGAATCTGATGGAAGCTGTTGTCGCGTCGCCATAAATCTTTACGAACTTATTTGTTAATTTGATTTTCAAAGTAATTCGATCTTGATTATGATTTATAGCCGAGGAAATGAAATGGAATTATCCGGGTTGAGGACGAAATATAGATTTAGATTCCGGTTGTCCCCTGGCAAGTGACAATTAATTTAGACACGAAGGATTTGATTGCGACAAGATTATTATATTCGTATTTCGAGTATCGACGATTTTACGAGTCTACCATTTTGATTTTGCCCGAAGTCATGATCGCGACGATTTTCACAAAGAGGAAAATACAATTGCGCTTTTGATTTCGTGAAAAAACTTTACAAAGACTTCTCTTTGATACGGGATCCACGGTAACGAAATCGATTTAACGCGGTTTTCTTATGCGCCGAAACGTACGAACGAGCAAATCCAATTACCGGGGAGAAGAACGGTCAAGGAAAGAGGATTATTCCTCTACGTGCAACGACTTCTGTTTCCGTTCGCTCAAACGCGATTGTAAATCTTGAGTGTACATCCACTCGAACTCTGTTGATTTCCTCGGATACCGGATAACGTTTGCGAAACGCCTAGTGATACTTGCAATCTTCTGCGATCACTTACACGAACTTCTTGTTCAATAAACTTCGCACAATTTTCTGTATACCATTTTATCGGCATTTATCGATTTCAAAGATGAATTTTAATTTGATGACGTACAGGAATCTAGGAAATGAATCAGCATCGTTTCACGATAAACGCGTAGAACGTTCTTTTTAATCATCGTATTAATTATTATGTGAAACTCTATTAATTTGTATGACAATGCCATTTGTAGGAACATGCCAGGAATTTTCGACTGGGCGCGAGAACGGACGGGCGTACGTGGAAGTAGAATGATCCCGGTTATGGTCAGACAGAGTTCACGCTTACGTACGAAGATAGATGCGTTCAAAGCCGAAGTCGACGAGGATTATTACCGAACATGAGTATGTGCATTACGATTTCGTCGAAAATTATATTGCTCGCGGCTACGTGTAATGGTTAACGCTGTACGTACGCGGCCTAATGGGAACAGGTCGTCCTAATGCGTTCCATTAAGTTGACGTTGCAAATGAAAACGCGTTAGCGACAAATAGAATGCTTGTACACGATTCAAATTACTGAAAACAATTGACGAAACATTGTTCCTCGAAATAAATAAAATATAATGCATGACAACACGCGTGACTTCGCGACGACACTCGTCGTGTCTTACAATTTGTCTATAAAATCAAACGTTCTGCCTCGTTCATTTTTTTACAGCATGATCGCGTAACGAAATACGTAAGAGGACAACGCGACGAATCGTATTTCCTAAAGAATTTCCCGTACTCGCTATTACGAAATGCAACAGGTTTTTCGAAATGATAAGAACAGAAAACTGTGACATAAACGTTTCTCAAATATCGTTTGAACGTAACGATTCTGAACGAGCGAAATATAATGGGATCAACGTTTTGCTGCCGCGTTTTGCCGGGAAGTTGCGCGGCGAGTTGTGCAGGTTGTTGGATTTAGAAAGTAGAACCCGATCTCGACTTCTAGCCGGAACGGAGAAGTACACAAGAAGTAGAGAGCGTTCGCCGGAACAGAAAAAATGACAAATCGAAAATTGATTGTCCGACGTCGATCACCGTGGATCTTCGATACTACATGATCAATCCATATGAAATATTTGAAATTATCTATCGGTATATGAATTACCGTATCGACCGTTGTATGAGACATTACGTTAATTTTAATTAGAATATTTGTGGTTGGCAAGTCGCAAGTCTTAGCGATGGTAGGAACTGGGCTTGCTTCCTATCTATCTGGTAATTCCGCGAGCTTATTATGTTCGATATTGCGCAACCAAGAGCGGAGAGTGGATTCTATCTTTTAAATATTGACAATTACAGAAATAGACCACGTGCGTTTGCGCTCGCGGGCTACGAACCCTACGGTGATGCGCTTTAATGAATCGCGTCGATATCCTCGACGGATTCCAGAATACGCCATCTTACATACGTTCACGGTTTTAGAAGCTGAGACGTAGGAAATAAGCGTAAACAAACGACGTCTCGACGATTATCGTCGACTTGTATTTCCTAGTTTTAATCTGACCGAAGTCAAATGTCTCGAATGTATTTTCTCATCCTTCACATCTACTGAATCGAGAAGAATTTATCTGTCCACTTATATCCAGATTGAAACATGTAACAATGAATCCAGAATAATGTACTGATCGTTTCTATATAGAAGGCAATCGAATCCCATTGCTTTCCAATGCCCATTCAGGAAAGAACGCGAGCCAGATATAAATAAAAATTGTCTCAGTTCACAAACCAAACGCTATACTGCATTATGCCGTCCAACGATCGTTATATACATAGACATGGATATCTCTTGGAATCCGTCGGTGGGACTGGTCACCCGGTGACTGTGCAATTAGATCGGAAAATGAAAAACTGTGTCCGCGGCGTCGTGTCATCGCGTGATGTCGGTTTTCCTATTCTGAAAACGCGTGCGAAAACCGCTTCGCAACGCAGAGTTACAATAAAAGAGGCTTACGTAACGGCAAACCTTGCGTAAACTCGCTCGCGTGTTGCACCGTGGAAAAATTCTTTGCTCCGATCTAGAAATCGATCTTCACGTCCGAACAATTGATAACAATTTTTGAAAACGACTGGTTCGACAGATCTCAGATACGATTTAGACAGAGTCGTATAAGCGAAATTCTCCAAAAGTTCCTGCGAACGCGGGTTACGCGGTTATTTTATCTCGTTGTCAAGCGCATGAACGTACCGCTAGGAACTTAAGGATGTATTGGCTATACAGTCAATCCCAAAAGTTTATGTACCTTAGAAAAACGCATTTCCTATAATTAAAAAGAAATCAGACGTCGGAAGAATAATGCTAATAATAAATAGCTACGTGCTAAAAAGCATAGAAGGAAATATCGGTACCCCTTGGAAAAATCTCGGAAAAATCGAAAATCTTTTTTTGTTATTTATTATTAGC
>NW_017176894.1:1095309-1127223 GCF_001652005.2 Ceratina calcarata | reverse complement strand
ATTATTAGCAATGTTCTTCCGACGTCTGATTTCTTTTTAAAAATGCATTTCTAAAGTGCATAAACATTTCTAAAGTTCTGCGCGATTCGAACGTTTTTCCACCGAGAAACCACGAGTTGCTCCTTCTTACAAATAAACAATTTTGAATGCATTAAAAATGTATGTCTGCAGTTGAAGATTTGAATATGTGAACCTGTGTATCAAAGACGAGACTCGAAGCTGACACAAGTCGTCAGGAACCGTAGAGAATTATCGGAGGTCATGCGATTTCCCAAACGTCGTACCCGAAAATGCTTCTGTGCCACAGAATTAGAGACTCCGTTGAATCTTCAAAACCGATCCTGTCTTCAGGAATGAGGTACGCGTAGACGCGTGGTCATTTATGCGCAAGGTGAGCGTTTAGCTCCGTGAAAGTTGCATCGGGCCGTGAAAAAATCGACAAAGATATTTCGGATTCACTGGGCAAATATCTAGTTATACACACGCGTATACACGTTAGCCGGGAGTAGGCGGCTGTTGCTGCTGCTGCTGCTGCTGGGTATACTATAGAACGGCATTATCCTCTTAGCGGTGGGTTCGACGCCAGCGTATTGTGTATCGTGTATTATGCGTTAACTTTCATTGATGTGTGCAGGTGCGTTCATAAAGAGAACCGCTCGTTCACTCGCCGCGGCTCGGATTCATAGTACACTAACGTCCACAAGTATCCGGCCACTTTGCGGTATCTATTATGAAATGCGTCAGAGAGACACGTTCAATATCTTCCCGTCACATTGATACGAACAATTATAATAACTCCGCGAATTAATCACTTTGTTCAACGTTTAGAATAACGATCAAATATTTGAAAACGAAATTATAGATAGGAATCTGCTCTCTAACATTAGAACAACTATGCTAAAACATTTCACAGTTCAAAAACGCATTCTTCGTTAATCATAGTTTGGCAGATAGGATGCTTTTGGATGGTAGTGTATCCTTTTTTGTCCCTTCGTCTGTAACTTTGCGTAATTTTAGCTGGGTCTCTGTCTCGCAACGCTTTCTCTTTCGACGTCCCTTAGCCGCGGTCTTGCCCGCCTAACGTGTTAATTCAACGATAACAACCGAGATTAAGGTGTTTCCAAACTAAACGTTCTAAGGCGAATTAGCTGGGTCGTAATAAGGCTGATGCTGCTAACCGGTACCAACACATACGGAATTCGATCGTATTAGAAAAGCTCGATTCTACTACGAAATCACAATTTCGTGGTTCATTTCATGCGAACCAAACGTTATAATCTTCATGAGACCCCAGTCCGAATTTGATTCAAGGGTTGGGAACTTTTATAGTCGACAGAAATATGAACGGACGTACTTTTCGAGTGCGAGGGGCCAAGTCGAAATGACTCATAAGTACGCGTTTTGTTTTCACGCTAGACCTGGAGTGTACGCAACATCTGAAAGCTGGCTCGCGCGTGCGATAGCTTTTGTTACTGAATATCATTCTACTAAAACGTGTACACAACAATGGTAGCTAAATTGAAACGAAATTTAGTCCGGTCAGTGATTCCGTAAGAAATTGAACACCCGTATAATATCGTCTCATTAAATACTTGTATAAAACTTTACGGCGTGTACAGAAAAAATTAGATTGCGTAATGTACTTTAGATTTCGAGATAAATGAGACAGAAGTACATCGAACGAAATAAAAACGTTCCAATATTTGATTTGCCAATTTGGGTTAACGAGAAGCTTGCGTACGTCCAATAAAATTTAAAGTAACTAAAGTGAGAGGTCACGACTCGGGGTAACGATATTAAATGAAAAATCTTGTATCATTTTTTATAATTGCAAACGCGTACGCCGGTTCTCCGATTAAATCTTCCACCGTTTCCATTACACGAAGAGGTTCATAAAAAAATACCGCACTGCCGTACCAATAAAATAGTACGATCTTGATAAAGCCTCGTTTAAAAAGGCAAGAACCGTTGCAATATGAATTTCCATTTTATTTCGCCCTCGACGAACTAGAAAATGAATTCTTTTCCGAAGGAGAACAAATCTCCCCGGACGTGCGTTCATAAAAAGGGGAATCGGGCCGTGGAAAACCTCGAGAGCGTTTCCGATTGTTATACAATTGACCACGGTTCGCGATTTTTGCGTTACGCAATAATCCGGGCATAAAAATGCTACACGAACGAAATCCTACCTCAAAACGGATCGGCCGTAGTTTCCTTTCCAAACGCGTATCGTGTTTTAATAAGAACCATTTGAAACATGTAACACGAAACTAGACATGAACGGTTCATCGAAAGATCTCGATATTAAAACTCCAGCTATTTTCGTATGCGGCTAGTTCGAATTCTATTATCGTTTCAAATATTCAATGAAGACCTCTTAGAACAGAAGTGTTCGAATAATTCCCGGACGGCCCTCGAACTCTGGATTCCCTTGATTCGTTTCATCGTGGAAAATCAACTGGGTTGCTCGTGGAGAACATTAAAAATTCCGAGGAGCTCGTTGCGGGACTAATTGACCGCGAATCGAAAGTTCCGTCGCGTCTTATTTTCCAAATCGACCGAGGCCGGGGTCCACCGCGGGTTCGTTAAACGTTTTAAATCGTCCGATTGATATCGCCCTCCCCGCTTCCAATTATGATCCTGAACGATGCTCACCGGTACGACCGCGTTTACGAAGACTAAACCGACCTTTGAAAATTACAATTCTATTTTGTCTATACCTATATTATCAAGCGTCTTTCGTCAATGCGTCAGATCTTTTTACGACGCGAATGACCATTGCGATTTTCCGACCGAGTTTACAGATTTGAAGATTGTGAGAAACATATTTTGGATTCAATGTCGGAGTAGTTTTGCTTCAGGAATAACACGAGATGCGATACTCTCCGAGTAAAGCAGCATCAAAGTGGTTCATAAACAAACCAGCTGCGAAACACCTTCATCCTGTTACAATCGAACGAGCCTCGGTTTACTGCACCGACGCTGTAACCACTCTACGTATAGTAACACGCATAAAACCATCATAACCACGAGCGAACAATAAATCACAGAGCTCGGAAACTTAAGTCTTATGCGGAACAAAGTAAGCCTTAACATTTATCCTACTTTTCGCACTAACGAACTACTTTCTTCTTTTAATTTAACGTTAATACGGAATCAACCGCGAAGCCAAATCATGCATTTTCATTTCGTATCCAATGCTTCGACTTGAGGAAAGGGAACGGAATCGATCCTATCTCTTTAAGATCGCTAAACCCGCTGTTTCACAGTGGCTGAGACAAGAGAGTAAGCTGAGGGAACGAGGCAGGGGCCATTTGGATTCCGCAGCGGAACAGTCGTGGGAAATGGAAAAGCGTTTCCTCGTTAGATCCGCGCGTCGACTCATCGCGCAACAAATACGTTTTTATCCACCGCGTAGCGGGAATTAAATTTCATCTCTCCACCAAACGTCAACGGCAGTGAAACAGAGAAGAGGAGAGTGGGACCAGCGAGCAGAGGGGAAAAATCGTGAAAACTCCGGCCGAAAAAACCTGTACACGCTTTTCATCTCAAGACTAAATTTTAATTACCGACCCTACCGCATGAGAGAGTATAATTTTTATTGCTTATTCGCTCGGTGAATATACCGAGTGCACGAATTTTTTAATTGAACAACTCGGATTTCATGAATGTCAAAGAGCAAGCGGAAAAGGGTGAGCACCGAGTCAATGATTTTCGGACGATTATGGTGTTTTTAGTTGAAGTATTCAAAACAGGATGCGAACTGAAAAAGGTTCTCCCCTAAGAACATATATACTCTCCCTTGAACCATTTTTTCGTTTTCCATTCGTTCGATGCGCGTGCAAAAGTATGAATAAAAGACAATCGTACTTAAGCTATCCGTGTTCTATCACGTGCTCCCAAAACGGTATACTGAATATTGTGATATACTGATTAAACTGCGTATTTTATACCGATTGTTATTGACAATCGGGACGTATTTTCATCGATTATCCTCTAAACGTCGTGCAATGCGGAAGTACGCGGTCGGAAAGGAATCGTGAAGGGAAACCGAGTACAAAACGCGAATCAAGTTTCCTGCTCTCGTTCCCGTTCGATGGATCACTCTTCCTGATCCAGATGACAAACCGTTCGAAGCCGGTCGAGCGAGAAAATCATGATTTTCTCCGCGATCCGCACGATCGAACGGAACGTGACCGAGTCCACTGGAAAATGAATTATCTACTTCGGAAAGAAACGTCCAACGCGAAAGACAGACGCGCTCCACTGATTTTATCATCGAGTTCTACGTTCTATTTAGATTCTGCGATGCTCGGTTTATTACTTTTCCCATTCCTTACGAAACGCCGAAGGAACCAGAGGTGGTGATTAATTCTTCGCAAACACCTCGTGAAAACGCGTTGATCGTCGTCGATACGCGGTATCCGAAGCACGGGCCGGTTGATCAAAGAACTTGACTCGGGTAAAGCGTCGCATAATAGACAGAGGAGAGGATCGCGAGGGCAACTCGGGCCTCGTGAACGTGAAAGTTAATCGAGAATTCGCGAGACAGGTGCCAGCAGCTAATAACCGCCGGGTTGAACGATCGAACCCGTGTATCGCTAGGGAACACGATCTCGGATCGCATTAGGGAGATTTAACCGTTCGCCTAAGCGGCTGTAGCGCAACCACCGGATTATACCACCCTACAGTCTGTCCCACAAAGTGAAACACTTCTCCAAGTGGAGTCTAAAGACTCTTCCATGCTTACCGACAACGAAGTCGACCTGTCTCTTTCGATTAATCCAACTTCTATTTTCTCGGTTGTTTAAACAATCGTAAGAAACGTTTAAACAGTCTCTCCAATGTGACGATAAGTAAAATGCGATGGTTCTCCCTGGGACGAGAGAGACCTGGACTTTCGCGAGATTCCCACGAGACAAAACGATTAACTTATAAATAAGTGATCAGGGTTTGTTGCGCGTTTAGGTCTGATAATGCGTGCGGCGAGGACGCGATGTGACACAGTGGAGTTAGAGAGAGAGTTAGCCCTCCGCGGGTTCGCGTCGCGGAAAAATCAATAACAAGCGTGGTCTGGTCTGGCATGGCGCGTCACTCCTCAGGTGCTCGAGGAAGGAAGCCGGCCTGCTAACCAGCCAGCCGACCGATCGACCGGATGATAGAAACGAGTCACCTGCGGCACACACTGTACGTTCTCCGGCGAACGATCGAATTCCCGCCTTCTCTCTCGGCGTACTTTACGTGTACGTACACGTACGATCTAATACCGAGCCGCTGTTACACACGCTCGCACGTGTACGTACAGTGTGGGAGTCACCGAGCGGCAATACACCTTGGCAACTTATTTATTCAACGAATCTACGATTCTTTAAGGGATAGATTTATTCTCCCAAGAAAGTCGCTCGAGGTCTCAGCTTCATACTTTAAATCCTTGGACGTATCATGTAATCGTGTGAACCGCGAATTAGAACTCGTCTCTCGTTCAGCCGATACGCGGATGATCTTTTTAGTTTCACCCTCGCTCTGTTTGTCTAAACAACGCGTAGACCGGAGTGCACGATTTTTCAACAGCATAAAATTGTAGGTTCATAAAGGTCATGCTCAACTCTTCACTTCCTTTACTGGCAATTTGGCAAATTGAGGACGCGCGAGGGTTACGGTGGAAACAACTGCGTATCTGGACAATTTCGTCACGCGGTAGTACGTGCAAACCATGGTACGATAAACAGATGCATCTGGTGATACGAGAAAAGCGAGAATCGCGGATGTACACCCTGTATACATGAGTGTACGCGTACACACCGCAGAAACACAGGACGTAAAGTTCGTGGATAAAGTACGCTTGCGCGTTTCATGACGTGCAACCCGTTGCAAAGAGGAAGAGACGAACGAGTGCCAGAAAGAGAGAGGAAAACGGAGAGGAAGTAACAGAAAACAGAAGAGAGAGTACGACGACGAGGTGCATGCAATATGGCGAGCGTGAAAGTAGGACGGAGGGAGATAAGTTGATAGGAAGGAAGGAAGGATGTCGGGGACGCGTATACGAATATATGCGCGGCGGCGGACGCGAGAGAAAAGGTGAAAACGAGGAAGCGATCGGCGTGTACGCGTACGATCGTGCGAGACGGAGAGAGAGGGAGAGAGGAAGAAGGACGGGACGATGCGTGATGCACAGGCGCGTCGTTAACGATAGAATGTGTGGTAGTTAGCGCACGTACCTCGTCTTCACCGGTGGCCACCGTGTTGACGGAGTCCATACTCTGGGAGAGCGGCGCGTCCATGATGCAAGCGAGTTTGCTGGATGGTCCGGGGTTTCCGGGGACTGCTGTTCGAGCGGGTGGCGGCGATGAGTCCACCGTGTCCCGTCTCGGGCGTTTTAAAGCGGGCGGCGTTATGGTTGTACCGGCGAAGACGACAGGCGCCTCCAGGACGTATCACTGGAAATAACCCTTTCCTCTCGAGAAACACAGGCGAATCGCCTCCTCCTTCCACCTTTCCGTACGTTTCAGGGCGAGTGCGAGCACGCGCACGTACCGCACACACGTATGCTGGTGCCCCGGTGTCGTATTATGTTCTCCTCTTCTGTTCCACCCTCTCTCTCTCTCTCTCTCTATCCCTCGTTTCGCTTCTTCCGCTTCCTGTTACGTTTCTCCACCGCCACCACCGCCTCCTCCACCTCCTCCTCCAGCCCTTAGACAACGCGGTGCTTCGCTGGTGCTGGTGGTGGTGCTGCTGCTGCTACTGCTGCTACCGTATTGCCTCTGCAGGCTGCACCTGTCACGCGCCTGACGCAAGGGCGTCAGGACAGACCTCGGCACGGAGAGAGAGAGAGAGAGAGAGAACGAGACAGTCGACTGTTGTCGGGTAGAACGTGTACGTAGAGCCTGCAGGTGTTCCCACGCGTCTATTTTAGAGCAATCGATACACCGTGGAGGAGGGCCGGACCCAGGGAACGTGCTCCACGGCGGTGCCTCCACACTTGTTCATCTACCGACAGGTTGCAGCCGATGCACTGAGTACCCACACCGTAATATCGTCTCCTTCTTCTTCTTCCTCTTCTTCTTGTTCGTGTAAATTTCTTGAGCGCGGTCGATATCGATCGATCACGCTCGCGTACGCGAGGAGAGAGCCACGGCGACGTTGACCGACTCGCGGATGTGTCCGCGCGACGACGTGCGCAGACAGGTTTACGGCGACGACTCGCGGGTTCAACGTTGAAAGCGCGTATCCCGCGATGTACCGCGGCGACGCGTGTACTTACTGCTACTTACGTTCGCGCGTGTGTACCTTGTATACCAGGTGCCCTTCAGGCGTTTGTGTACGCAAATACGTGAGTGATCACGTTCGACGATGGTATTCCGTAAAATGAGACGAGAACGACGAGTAACTCCGAAAACGAATAGTGAACCGCCTTTGTTTCCGTTTTAACAAATGAACAACACACCGGCGAGCCAAGTAATAATAATAATAATAATAATATACTGTTACCTAAGCGCTCCGACACGACTGGTGCGCAGGTTGCCGATAGACTGACTGACTGCGAACAAACGAGCGCGACGCTCGACACCGTTGCGCGTGCGGGGTCGGCGCAGGGGTGGGGCGCGGTGGGGTGGCCCGCGGGCGCCTGGGTCGGGGTGGGTGAGTGGGTGGCAAACGGGGGTGGGGGTCACGCACGAGGATCGGCGAGGGGGTCAAGGGGCAAGGCACCCGGCTGGAGGGGACTCCCCGTCCGCTCCGCGCCGCTCGTTCTTCCACCGATTCATTCCTCTGAAATAAACAAATCAACTTCTATCAAAACAACATCGAATACGAAGGGGGACGAGAAATAATGAAAAACTGTACGCTTGGACCTGCGAACGGATTGCCTTGTGTTTCAAACCGCGAGTCATGTTTTTCTACGAGTGTTGACGACTACGTTACTATGGATACTAGTAAATACCGATTCCAAATCGATCTTTCCATTAATAAAACACGCGACGTCTTCTAATGCATTTCGTCTGCCGTCGTTTCACCACGTACCTGTCTGCCTGATGTTTTTTTATACCAATTAAATTGAGCACGCGTAAACCCGAATCGAAGGACTACAGGCATCCTCTTGTACGAGCATCTGCATTCTCTATAGAGCGCAGGTGGTATCGAAACGAGAGAAGCCGGTGCGCCGTTCTACTCGAAAAGTTCGTGACCATACGCTTTCCCTCTGACTAACAGGCGGAAGCCGTTCGGAACGTGCAGCTTTGCTCGAGATTAGCAGGTGGAGGATCTTGCCTGTGTCGCGGATTACATTGAACCAGATCTCGGCCAGCAGCTTTTATCCCCTGTCCCTCAGGAGGCAGATGGACGACTTCCCGAAACACGTTGTTCCTTATTTCTGTCCCCTCGATTTCTAACGTCAACGTTACTAACAGTTATAACGTTTTGAAGTGAATCTTCCCTCTTGTCTTGAAATTGAGAACTTACCCAATGAAAGAATGAATCGTGATGAATTTGAATAATAGATTCGTGAATCTACGTGGTAGCTTTGAGCCGATAATACGGAGACGTTTCTTGAAAATGTTATATTAAACCGAAACGATTTTCCGACGATAGTAGCGAGGACAGAGAATTGTACGTGGAAGTTCTAACTGCGGATATAGAAAGTAATACGGTTGCGTGTCGTAAGCTCGATAGACGGTAGTAAGGCGTAGCGAAAAGAATGTTTTATTGATGGCTTATTGCTCGAATCGATCGACTATTCCGCGGCATAGCGAACGGTGCAAGTGTGCACCGTTTCGTTTCAAATCGTAAAACTCTTCTAGCTAACTTTTTTTTAGAGGCAAGAAACTTCCCAGTAAAGTTGTATCAGTTCCTCCACCGTCAGATTGTATCACGTCTATTTAGATTCATCTTTACCCCGTGTACGCGACTCCCCGCGTGCCGTGTGGCTCTGCAGAGATATTTTATTCAACCTGCCACGACACAAACACGGAGCAATGGCAATTAAATACAACTACTCTCGCAGATGGCTGCTTACGTAAAGAATACGAAATGACCTGCACGCTATGATTACTGCAGAGCGCAAATTTGAAACGAACGTGGAACGGCCTGCTATTTATTTCGCTGGATAATCGTTGCTACGTCCGCGAAAATATACACGAACATTTATAATTCATGCGCTGCTTCGCGTAGTTTTAAAAGAGTTACCTGCTTTTACGGGAAAGAATGGATCGAACAATTTAATGAAATTCGTATGATATTATTCTATACTTACACACTCTTATGACGTCACGACATACTTCCTTGCATTTCCAGGACTTCCACTTAAATCATATCACACACACACACACACACACACACACACACACACACACACACACACACACACACACACACACACACACACACACACACACTTCCACTTCAAAAATTGATCAAAAATATGTGACCAATTTATACCTACGTACCTACGTACGTACATACATACATACGTACCTAATACTTACTGCAGAGATCGTTCCAGCATTCGAGCCATTGCAGCATCCGAGTTAAATATTTTATTTCGATCGATTCCCTCGTTTCAGATTGACGGAGGCAATGTTCGTACCAGGAAAATCATTAATTACCCGCAAGTGAATTTCAGTCTGTGCCGCCAATTCATATTTGGCGCAAACACTTTACCTTTTCCTACCTTCCATTCGAATGATTGCTCTCTTATCCATGAAACGCTTGTTAATATCGCGCACACTGCAAATTTGATTAATCACTCGACGAACATTAATTATTTTAAGAATAATTTCCAAGTTCCACGCACAAACTTTGATGGATTACGAACGTTACGAACTCGCGACGAGACACAAGATGGCCGCCGACTCTCGACTGGAAATCGATGATCATGATCGATACATCCGAAACTAAAATTATTCAATTTTATTATAACATTGTTTGACTATTTTTTACCGTTTATAAATCGATACAGATGAATGAAAAACTGTATAAATATTTATTTAAAAATATACAAATTGTTAATTAAATGTTCGATAGTATCGACGTGCGAGTGCCATGTTGCGTTCCGAAACGGCGGGGAAAGTGGCCGAATGGCGAGCATGGCGAGCATGGCGTGCTGGTGTTGACAGCCAGACGTCATTCGAAAGTGAACTCAGTTCCTTTGTTAAATACTGACTGATTAATCTAATATAATAAAGGTGGTTCAAATCTCGTACGTAAGCGACGTGTACAATTTCTATCTCACTCATGGCTTTCGCAATAAATCAATTTTATTCTAGATTGTTTAACATGGATAATGACAGTGACTCGGACGTGGGTGATATCTTGAACGATCTTTTGGCAAACGAGGATACAACGGACGTTCCACCTCCTAAGGAAACTCTGAAAGAGTTGGATTTCAATTTCCTGGACAGTATTCCCAAGAAGAACGAGCTCGGCGGTAAGAAAGAGAAGAGCGAGGTTCACGCTGAGACCGTCGACTCGTCAGACGACGAGGACAAACGTTGTTTCGAGGTACGAAAGTATTCTGATTATGGGCGGGATATCAAGTTCTTGTTGAACAAAGAAATCGAGAAGAAGAACGAGGAGAAAGCACACCGGGAAGCGAGTAGCAGAACGTTTGACTTCAGCGCAACGAAAAGTGTGGACACAGTAGGTGCAACTACACCTGTTGCATCGAAAGATGTTTACAGCGATCCGTTCTTTGGACTGAGAATAGTCAGCCCGGTTGTGTCTTCGGCAGAGCTGAAGGCACGAATGTCTGATAAAACAGCAGTAACGATATCAAAAGTAAAGTATCATCTGGCGATGGACAAGACTGACAAGGACTGGGTGATTGCTGGGGTATTGATAAGTAAATCTCCGCCAAAGACTTCCCAGAAAGGAAGCTTGTATTCTATATGGAAGATAAGCGACCTGTCCGAGAACATGAGCACCGTGTGCCTTTTCATGTTCAGCAAAGCGTATAAAACACTTTGGAAAACTACTATTGGTACCGTTATAGGCGTGCTTAATCCAAACGTTCTGGAATCTAAAGACAATACCGATTTAGCTACCCTGTCGATCGACAATCCTCAGAAGATGATGATCCTTGGTAAATCTAAAGACATGGGGAAGTGTAGGTCTAAGAAAAAGAATGGGGAAGCGTGTAGTAATATCGTAAACATCAATCGTTGTGAATTCTGTTTGTATCACGTTAAGCAAGAGTATAAGAAGTGCTCGGCCAGGTCCGAGTTACAATCGTTCAGTAACAGTCAAAAGTTCTCGATGGACGTGTTGAAAAAGAAATCACAACAAAAGAAACCGCTCGCGAGCAGCATGAACATGCCTGAATTTCATGCCGTTCTCGGGGTGAGGAGTAAAAAGTTAGAGGAGAAGGACGCGAAGTTGCTAGCGTTACTATCGGGTAGTAAAGAGAGTCCAAAGAATATCACTGATATGTGTGATAAGTCGGAAACGCCGGAGCAGAAAATGAGGAAGAATCTCGAACAAATCTATAAATCGAGAGGTTGGAAAGTAGCTGCGTTGTCTAAAGAATCGCAAGATAATCTACCACCCGTGTCGCAGAGGAGACAAAATCTGACGCTTTCTTCGTCATCTTCCAGTCCTCGATTAGGAGGCGGTTGTTTCAGTGGCACGATAGATTTGTCGGAGCCTATAACTAAGAAACATATTAACGTAGCTAAACATAACGCGATCAAGTGGGTGAAGGAGAATGGAAAGATCAAATCGAAGGATCCTAATCAAGTGCGTTTAAGTAAAGAGAAACTGGAGAAGGCGAAGAAACGACCGAGAGAGGACGACGAAGAGAAGAATGATCAAGGAGCAAAGAAGCCGAACGTTCTGTCGGATAAGTTTAAAGCTTTGATGCAAGCTAAATCTGCTCATACCGAATTGATCGAGAATCGTTACGAAGAGGAGGAGGAGAAGTACTTCAACAAGCTTGAAATGAAAGAAAGGATGGAACAGAAAATGTTGTCCACTTATAAAGTTCCTTGCAAAGCTGTTACGTGTACAATTTGCAAATACACATCGTTCTCCGCCTCTGATGTTTGTAAAGAGCAGCGGCATCAGTTGCGCGTTATCGACGCGGTCAAGAGATTCTTTAAGTGTGCCGATTGTGGAAATAGAACTGTGAGTTTGAACAGAATACCGTCGCATAGTTGTATAAAATGCAGTGGTTCGAACTGGACAAGGGCCGCGATGATGGACGAGAGAAAAACGAACATTCCCGTCGCCACGTTGTCTATACGCGGCGACGAGGAAACGTTCGTAGGATCGGTGACCAAGAATGCCAATCTCAATCTCTTGGTACCAGAAAAAGATAACAAGTAGTCGTATTTAATGAATCAAAGTTTATAAAACGTGTATAAAAGAATGACATCTATTTTCCGAGTCACTTATTTACTCGACTTTTATGATGTATTTTACATGTTCTTATTGTCCTCGATATCGATTCTTTGATGACGATGTATACATGGACGTGATTAAAAATTTTTACAGGACTGTTATCTCGAAATGATGAATGTTATTTAACTAAGATTTTTAGGTAAAACCAGGTGTAAGAACGGTGTAAAGGGCGTGATATCCCACTGGATACTTCCTCCTTTTATTATATTATTATTATTATTCCAATTTCTTTTCACCGATATAAATGCAATTCAGCAATAGACTAAAAAAAGATAGTTTCCCTATTTAACAGCACCTCATTCCATAGGCGAGTATACCTTACCCGATAATAATTTAAAGACACTCTTTTTCCCGGTATAAGTAAAACTCCACATGTATATATAAAAAGGGAGAACGTTAACAAAAATGTAAAAAGACGTTATGATCGGAACCCGGAAATATCGTTGCAGAGCTAACGCATTAAAAATGATTTTCGCACTACGGTTCCGTGTACCTCCTATACGTATAGTAAAACTTGTGAAATGCCCTGTGGAAACAAAGATCACCGTGACATTTTCGGGTTCTAATAGCAACTCGCTTGCATGAGAAACATAGAGTGTATTTTTTTCACTTCTTATTCACCTCCTCTTCATATCATGTCCTTAATCAATTTTGATATTAACGATACGTTAACTCGCGTGCGCGTGAAAAAAAGGGAGATCGGAAATAATGTCTTTGACGATGAAATGAGTATCGTTCGTTCCTGCAAAAGCGTTGTTGTTAATTTTACAAAATCTTACACTATCAATTTCGTATCATTAACAACGATGTGATGGTACAATTATTGTTCGTTACCGTGTACACGAATGCTCGCAGGTATAATAACTGACAGTGCGGGCGTCGTCGAAGCGATTTTTAATAGGCTTTATAAATAAAATAATGGTACCTACGGAAAGTATGTACCACCGATTCATTATTTCAATATCCCTCTTTGTCACTTCACGAAACGTTTCCTCGACAGATTGTCCCTGTCATGATGCGAGCAACGTTTCGCGTAATCTCGAAACTTACAATTTCTACTTGTTCAGTGAAAAGAGTTTAAAATCTTTAGGACACGGCACGAGTGTAATTCACGCGTACGTTACATATAAAATATGAGGTATTAAATCCGTATTTTGAATAACTTTGATTAAGCAAAAACTTGTGACGATTACATCTTTGTATTGCCTTGCTAGATTGTGAAAAGATATAAAGTATAACAACGGTTCGAAGGAACAAAGACATATTCTCCGTGCAATACAGGGGAATATAAAATTGCCAAAAGAAATGAAGAAATGATGAATCTGTTAGCAGATTATACAACTATGCTTATGGAAGAGATCATAGGCAAGCCATAATCTAAGTACATCGTGTGTGTTCGTGAACGACGTCCGTTTTCTTTTCTTTTGCACGCGTCTCTTATTCCATTCAAAAAAACTCTTTCTCTCACCGTACAAAAGAGTAAAAAAAAAACAAAGATCGCCGGAGATTATACGGCTCCTCCTAATATATTTCAAATGTTCACCCGAAGTTCGTACGTAACTAGAACCCGCGTACTTAATACAATCTTCCGCTGAGCGAAAGAAATAATCGCACCGAGATAATAATAAATAATTATCTAGATTCCTATTGAAAGAATATTGTTTACATATAAAAGTTTGAAGAAACATTAAACTGACATTCAACATTTCGCTGTTTGAAGACAATACACAGATACAATACTTTTCAACTACTCTTTTTTCCTCGGTTTGCTTTTTGGAATTCGTTGTGCACATATCATAAGCCAGATCACCTTTTTTTCCTCTCTTGCTGAACGTTCTATTTTGATGAAGTTTTCATAAAGCTTTATCCCTGCATCACAATACGGTGTGTAATAGTATAAATAATCTAATTATACTATTAATTAACAATACACATTATTTCCACCAAAAAGATTCGCAACGTACCGCGAACCTTCCATTTATTATACAGCGACGTTTTATTTTATTTTTACTTTTTTTTTTTTCATAAAAGATACTTCACCAAAATTGCACGTTTCACTCTTCTCACATTTATACATACATATTTATTGTTTATTACAAAGGCATCATATGAATAAGCAATTTAAATTAACAATGTTAAAATAATTCTTTTTTTTTTGCAATAATTTCTTAGAATCAACTGCTGTTTTAAATATTGCAGAAGGTATTAATTAGTTTCATTCTGTTTTTCTTTTTTTTTCTTCTTACTAATCGGGTGCACCGTTGTAACAGTCGAAAGAATAATACCTCGATATAATTGCGGAGCATCTGTTTATATACAATCGTGTGTAAGTGTACAAAATATAAGAGTCGAGAGCCAGCAAAGTTTTTGTTTCCTTCTTCTTCTTCTTTTTTTTCTTCTTTAATAGGAGATACGAAAAATGATCTCTTATATCGTTTATTATTACGCGTGTATCACTCGATGAGACGGAGAGATTTTATTTTTCCTGGGATATACTTTTTTTTACGCCACTTCTTATAACTTATGTCTAAGGCAACAGTGCCGTTTAAAAATTTAAGTCTATGTACAGAACTCTTTTCATTATTCATATGAATTTAGTAGTCGGTATAGAATGTACGATACGCAACTTTTCTGTTTATGATAATCAGTTTATTACAAGCTTATCCATGATTGTATCTTGAACAAAAATAACGCTACATTCTTCCTCACGCTCTTCCGAGTATCTCTTTTAGCTTCCTATTTTTTTGTTTGGTTCTCATTTTCTATGCGGCCAATCGAATTCATTGCGAGACGATGACAAACATCAATTTGATACAAAATTTATAGACATTCCCGGAACACATGTATCGTTCAACACGTTTTACTTTTTACTTTTTTTTTTATTTTGCGCGCGTGTATCTATTTAAATAAATCCATGTGAATAATTAAAGAATGTAACTGTAATAATAGGGTAATGTCGTGTGAGATAGGCAGGTATCAAGCTGGCTTAATTAAGTGTCACAGTCTTCGAGTTTGCCTTTTCTCTTCTTCACGGACATGGATTATCATCGGCGCGCCATGTGTTGTGCTTCCCACTTTTTGTCTATGTCTGTGTATGTGTGTGTACTTATCGTGTGTACATCGATTTGAGTTAATTGCTCGAATGAATTCTAATGAATCTCACGACGTCCTTCTGTGTATGCGCGCGCGCGCGTGTGTGAATGTTGGGTTTGCATCGTGTATGTGATAATTTTTTTTTACAAACGTGTACTTCGCTGCGTGCTCCTCCTCTCTTTTGCTCTCGCTCTTTCTTTCGCATTCATTCTCTTCAAGTATGATCCACGGGGAAACATAATTAATTATGTTCTCCATCGAAGCTAAAAAGAATTATTTTGTCGCGTCACGGATTTAATAGTCGTCCAGATCGAATGTATCAACTTCAACGTCTTCCAGCTGCATACTCTGAAAGTCCACTTTGTACCGCAATATACCTGTAAAATACACATGAGCGTCGCACTATTTTATTAGGACGTCGACGTACGTGCGTTAGACATATCGCTGGTATATGAAAATTTATGTGAACGAGTAAATGAAATTATATCTTAACAATGCAATACGAGTGATGCGATGAGAGAAAAGGAACGCTTTATCAGCAGATTCGTAAAATGTTCGCCTGTAGTCACTTATTATTATCAATCATGCAGAATGTTTGATTCACAGTGTCTTTCAACGTTCGAACAGAATTTCGATATACGCCAAAAATTGATCGACGTGATCCTATGTAAATTAATATTTTAGAAAAACTCCGAAATACAGAACGTTGGATTCAAATAAAATTTCGATATAATATACACAAAAAAGATTGATCGATGTAATTCGACGTAGTACTTTCGAAAGACACTGTTACGTTTTAGTGATCGTACGATGCAATTTGAAAAATTACAATATTCGGAAATAATCGAATGTTATACATGATACATATAACATACAAAGTAACAAATAGCAGGGTGTTAAAAAGAATTGATAATAAGCAGTTCTAGAACGAATTCGAATAACGAAGTACTTGCTCTAGTAATAAAGGACTTAATAGATAATGAAAAGTACACTATGATAATGAAGTCTTTTCAATAAAAAATAAAAGTAAAGTGAACTTAACGATACTTGAACTTGAACAATATCCAAGGCTAATGAGGGGAGATTCTATTTTAGCAAACAGAATGGATTCTTTTGTACAATGTATAACATTCTAAAGTGAAACGATATGTTGAGAGAGAGAGAGAGAGAGAGAGAGAGAGAAAGTGCGGTAACAAGAGGCTTGATAAGATTTCACTGATTTGTTTCTTTCACTAAATTAGTAAAAAGCAATTACTGTACCTTTCCCAATATGCAAGCTAATAGAAACAAACCATCAATTAGTACTTATGCTTGACCAGATAGAATAACTATTTAATGAAGCCTAGCCAATTACTACTTAATTACGTTCACCACCAAACACACTTGGTTTTACATATTTCAATTCGGTAACGAGACAAACGTGCAGCAAGCAATATTAGTGGCTATTCTTTTATATAAGCAGTAACGAGACACATTTGTGTACAAGTATACATACATAATTAAAAAAAAAATTTAACCGATGTACATTTAGTTTCTCCTTTTGTAATAAGAAAATTTAATAACGATATTTAAAATACGTACGGGGCATCTTAGAATACTAAAAAGCATAACATGCAAACGGAACAAGAGTGTGCTATCAGTACTGCAGAATAGAGTACTAAAGAAGAAATAGTAGTTCTGATATTACGTTGAAAATCACATATATATACAGAGGTATACGCATATTACGTAGACGGTAACGCGGATCGCTAACTAATTGTCTTGAACGAATTCATTTCTGTTATTTATAAATCTACTACTAACGCGTGTCGACAATAGTTTACAATACTATTTACACAGCGAATTATTGATGCTTTCGGAAAGATGTACTCTAGAATCATTGAGATCGTATCGTGTATGGGGCAATAGTGTTGTAACTGATTTTACATCTGCAGAATGTGTATCATGAGAAAGTACAAGTATTTTGCTAAGATAAGCGAAACTAAGGTGTCCCAATTTCTACCGGTTTATTTTTCCATAATTTTTAAATAACATACAAAATTGCAGAAAAATACGCCGCCTGCGTCAGTGGCATGGATAGGAATTGGGACCTTTACTTTATGTTCCGTTGAATTGATCGTATATATTGCGCCTACAGTGTTATTTGAACCACTAACAGTATATTGTTCAATTGCTAAAGTGAACGGTATCTAACGACATTTGAAGACAGAATGTTACGCAAATGTACTTCGACTTCGACTCACCCTCTTCAAACACAATTATCCATAATTCATATATATACAAGATTTTCTGAACTCATTTTCTTTTTGTATCATCGAGAAAAAAAGGAGGCAGCAAAGTTTTCAGGCTTTTTATTTGTAAAAAAAAGTAAACATTATACCTCGGAATTCATAACTAAAAAAATATCTATTTCCACATTCAAACTCATCGGAAGAGATATACATATATACTACAGATTTGCACAGAAGTATCGAACTAACTATTCAGTGAGAAATCCAACAGAAGAAACTGCGTATATTCTTTTGGACAAATTTATCGCTCGCATTAATTAAAAATGTAGACTTATTCGTCGACGAAGATTCTCGATAGTAGTATAGTAACAGGTATAAAATCTGACGGCTACTAACACGATTTATACTGATGACGAAAGAATTTAGTGTACAACGATTGCTACTGCAAACTATTTAGATAGGGTTCAAGATCGATCGTGTAATTATATTGTCTCAATTTTTTAAGCGTATCAACTAAAGTTTGATAAATTTGTCCAGTTCTGTAATTAACATGTTCTATTTATAATACACGAAATGTAAACGAATGCACTCAAGACAGAGAAAGAGCTACCTGGTCAATTTTTGAGTATTTCACAGATGAAATTAGTAATCATCGAGGTCAACGTCATCAAGAGGCTCATCAGCCTGCAGTGACTGGAAATCAACTTTGTAGCGGAGGATTCCTATGCATCAAGATACACTCCATAATTAATGATAATGCTTCTTAGTACCACTGTACCACTTGATTTTTCAATTAAAATTAGGCAATACACGTTTGTCAAAGGAAGGAGCTACGTCGAGGAGATGTTCAATGGCCGAGCATACGTTTTTAAGAATATCGAAACTTTAGTTACGTGTACACGCAGACAGTTAAACTTATACCCTTAGCTCTTAACGATTAACCGATTAAAGTGGAATCAGCCGCTTTTCTGTTAGTACAAATACGCTTCGAGAGGACGTATACAAAGTTATTAGTTCATAAGTGACATTACTTTCAGTCGAGTAGAAGTTAGTAGCGAAAAGGACGGACGATAAAAAATGATCTAACTTACCACCGATGCCGCCGAAACCTCTCACGAACTGCGATCCTTCCTGGGATTTGTCCGTAATGATCTCCAAAGTGGCGCCGAAACTCTTGTAATTGTTCGCTAGCCATTCGAGCAAAGGTTGACACTCGACGAGTTCCAATTCTACTCCGCTCTGAACATACGAAACAACCGGGTGTTAATTGCTCGTGGCATGCTAACGATCGTGATGTAATCGTAGACACGAGAGAACAGACCGATAGTCCAATGTATCTCTGTCGACCCCGTAAAAATCGAGAAAATATGCTTTGGACATAGAAAAAATACAATAAATTGTCCCATTCACATTCCTACTCTCGATCACCTGGTCTCGAGTCTTTCATCTGGGCGTTCGATCTATTTTCATATGTATCTGGACGTAACACGTCGACTCACTTCTTTGTCAGTAAAATGGGTTTTGTCTTTTTCTTGTTCGGGCGTTAGATGTAAAACCTTTTCTTCCGCGTTTGTATGGTTCTTTAAAACGTATCGCTGGATATCTAAATTCTCCCAGCAAATGAGGGTCTCCACGCTGCCTAATTCTAACGCTCTTAAAGTATCTTCTACGCCGAAGCAGTACTTGCCCGTATCTTGTGAGATTTCGTCGAAATAACGACCTGAACAAAAAAGATACGTTCCATTACTCAATTCCCGATAGCATCAATCGTCTCATTAAATTCACACCGACCGATTAATTTCTTCTCCTGGATGAACTTTACATTTTGTAGAGATTCAGCAGCTAACTCGATAGCTTGATTAAAACCGTTCTCTCCACCGTACGAAACGTCTACTAGTTTTATAACTTTTGCTTGTAGTCTCTGAAACGGCGAAAATGCGAAATGTTGCATCTACGTAACGGCAGGGTCTCGTGACGTTAATCATATACTTACAGGATCGAACATATCCGACTGACTGAGTTCCGTCTTAAAGTCGGCGCTACCCGCTAAAATTAATCCAGCAATATTTGGCTTATCATTGGTAATGTACAGTTGGGTGGCTACTTCTGCAACTTTTCGAACGTAGTTGTGCCGCTTCTCCATTCGCAATCGAGCAAAACGAAGCGCCGACTGTCCTCCTCTACCTACGTTTAATGAATCGGTACAGTGTTCTCTTCAGCGATCTCATCGAATCTTTCGTCACTTACCATGCTTCTTTGGAAGGTCCACGGTAAACTTGTGTAAAACTTCGCGAGTATTTCCTTGCAGTGTGCCGAATAGTGCCCCATTACCGTCCATCACGATAAAACCAAACTTGTTGTCATCGGCAAGTAACGCTGTAAGCGCTTCCGTATGAAACTGAAGCCAAAGAACAATCGGTTTAAAGTACATCTCGTTCGAGGCGTCTAGTCTATTAAAAAATCAACGATGAATACCTTGTTATCACAAAGATAAAGAGAAGTGTTGATAGGTTTAAAAGGTTCAAAATCGATATTAACTTTCTTCTCCTTTCCCTCCTCTGTTACAATTGTACCACAATATATTACCAGGCCATTCGGAGGCACTAAAACAACGATCCACGTGAACGAGAAGCAATATACAAGTACGATCATCAATGATATATTATAATCACCTTTAGTATATAACTTTAACCTATGTTGTACAGATGTGATTGCACCCAAAACTGATAATCTATTTACACGTGATTTGATGTTGGACGCCGTACCAAACTCGTCTGCCAACATTTTGCTCACTCTCGATATCTGATCCTTGGGAGGGATGATCAAGGAGATCATGCTAGTTCCGTTCCTATAAAACAGAGCGTGCGAGCCGTGAAAATTATACATCGTAAACAACGGTGGACGGTAAAACAATCTGTTCGCGCAAGGTTGTACCAGCGTGGAATAAAATATACATCGCCTGCACGCGGTGGAAAATTCGATGATAGAACGTGGAATGAATACGATGAATCATTCGAAACTCGGGTTTGGAACGGGGGAAACAAGCGATGATCGAGTAAGAATCGGTGTTCGTGACGAGAACGAAAATCCGTTACTCGTCACGAGGCACATGCTTTTTAAAGCATATGTGCGTAAGATGGAAAATCGAACAGCTGATAAGAAAAGGCGCGGTAACGTTATTTCCAATCGACTCACCCCCTAGCCATCTCGAGACTTTTTATGAGTTTCTTGATCTTCCAGATCTCGACATTGCGGTCGGCGGAAGTCTCCTCGTTGGACATTGCTGCGCGTTGTGTCGCGTGGTCGCGGCTCTCACACGGTGTTCCCTAACGAATTATGTATATATCGTTTTAATCACCGACGGGAGTGAGCCTCGAGAGGTGGTCCACGTCGACGCGAAAGCCGGATCGACGAAATTTCTTTCTGAAAACGCGCGATCAATCCGTTTATCGACGTATCTGCCCGAATCCAGTTTATACCGGATTATGTCAGAAGGAACGTGTTCGACAAAGAATTTACTGTTCTGTTTTCTAGCGAAACGGGTGCCTATCGTTCGTGTCCGCACTTTTTCTCACTCACATCGGTATCACCGTGGTCGACGTTTGCCACAAGCGTTACGTTTCGACGTATTAACGGCGATACTTGTGACGGAACGGGTACCACGCGAAAGTGAACCTCGGTATGCACACGTCGGCCATGCGATGGCACAGCGAAACGTCAGTGCTTCGGTGTGGACGTACTGTACGGCACAAAATGGGAAGCAAAAAGACTGAAGGGTTCGTGCGCGAACAGCGCCTCGAGGCCGCTTGTCGTATTCCGAAAGTACAGCCGCGTTCCCAATCGTTCTAATGCTTCGTTCATTCGTCTAATGAACAGATGAAAGTTCGATTAAAACGGTGCCCTATAATCTTCCGATGCCTCATTACCAGCTATACATATTACTGTCTTATTAATTTCAAAGTATTTTCTCCAATTAAAATTATAAGAACGTATGATTCGAATAGAATCAATCGGATTAATAGAATAAGTTACATCGCTCAGAATTGCTCAGAATGTTCCTCGCCGTGGATATTTAGTTTTAATTTCAGTCGTGAGTCCTTAAAATCGCTTTCGCTAGAATTTCAGATATATATTGGCATTTTACGCAGTAATATAACAGAGTTTTAGGAGTCGCACGCTTTATCCTATCATTCCTACAACCATATCCACCTGTGCCCATATCCTATCGTTTTCCGACTTTATTCATTCTTTCATTCAGTAATCGACGACTTCATTAATCACTGACACGTCACATTCATCGAATTATTCTCGTGAATAATTATGATGTCGATTAACAATTTCTTCTTCGAGTCGCTTGACATTGATGCCATGGAAAAGAAACGGAATACTTAAAAATTTCATGATTATCGATGATTCACGAATGCTCCGGTATAAACATACTCAAACATACTCTCCCTGTTCTTGCTAGCCACCGAATTTCGTTTTTGACAGTACGTGCTCTTAAACGCTCTTCGAAAGTGTAATATCGTGATTCTTGATCCAAACTAGTACTCCGACACCCCTGAAAATGGGAGTGCGAATTTATAGAAAGTGTATAGAGTACATAAAGTCAACCGGGATTTGCATTGTGATGGTTGGGTTAGTTGTATTCACTAGCATCGTCTCGAATATTCATTGAACGATATCAATGATTCATATTTTTCATTCAGTGGCTGTTGGTTTTTATATCAATTGAGGGAGGTCTCCAAAATTTTACAGTACTCTGTGCCTACTAATATTCTTAATATTGAGCAAACACAAACTCAATACATTTATGTCGACGATCCTAGATTCAAAGGTATTAGCAACGAACCTCTGCTGGTTCACAACTGATAAAATTAACTTTGACATATTTTTAGATATACTTCTATACAAAAATATTGGAAGCCTGCAATCGTCTGTGCCAGTCGAGTCCTTTTCGTTTAACAATACTATACTGAAATGGTGGAAATCATTGAATCGCAGTATAGCTTACAAATTACTGACCATGGCACAAATTGGAGATAGGACAGAAAAATTGAGGGCTCTCTACACTCTGAATTCTTTGAAACATTTAAAAGGTAGTCTCTACTTTTTTTCACTCTCCACATTAAGACTTGTGGCATTAAAAAATTATAGATTGGCATTATCGGCACATCGCACAAATGTTGGACGCGAAAACTGCAGTGATTCTTGCGAGGATGCCAAGAGTTGATACAAGATTCTTCTTGAAGCCACCGTATTATTATATCCATCACAAATTGCACGTGTGTATAATGGCTTATTACATTAAATTAATAATTCTTTAAACTGTTTAACGAAGTACCTTCTTCAGGACGTGATAGAAAAAGTACATCAATTGCTTCTGTATTTAAACGCCTCTTGTGAAAATACTCATCCGTGTCTTACACAGTTTCTTAACAAGAAATTTAAAGATACACCCTCGGTAAGTATATACCGCCGTATATTTCCATGATCGGGCATATTATATTCCGTGCGCATTTCAATTATGAACAAGGTATGAAACAAACAGGATAGTCTGATACTTGATCACGATTTAACAAACTTAGGGCTGGCTGTAGCACCAGCCACAGTATGGGACCCAGACTTGTTACTGAATTGCATTCAAGCGTTATGCCATCACTCTTGCTCAGAACAGTACAGCAAAGGTAAGTCTTTTCGACTAATGACTTTAAATGCTCCTACTTAATTCCGTATTTTTATTTTCAGATATCGTCATTGCTGGGGGTTTACCTTTGCTGATGCTGATTAAAAGAATGTTTAACGACAACATTAACGTGTGTATATTACTCGCAAAGACCATCTCGAATATTTCGCTTCATTCCGAGCACTTGGACGACATTTTCCAGTCAGGTAGATTTTCTACATTTAAAATGTTAAATGTATCATGAACGAATATAAATTTTGATTCGAAGGATGGATTGGTACGTTGGTGGAGTGGTCTCAAAGCAAGGATATAAGATTATCGGCACCGGCCAGTCGTGCACTGGCAAATTTAGATATCGACGAAAACGAAAATGTTAAATATCCAAGACGTATCTATCTTCTACATCCCTTGCATAAGACTAGGGGGAAAATCAAATTGGACGTTGTTTTCCTCCATGGTTTACTCGGCGGTGTCTTTATAACGTGGAGGCAACGAGATCAAGATGAGCCTGATGTCGGGATCGTAGGTTTGTTAGTATATGTATAATCCCGTCTGACAAGCATGAGGTTGTTAATTACTTTCATGTTCTACTAACAACTAATACGGAGTGGCTGACATTGCTAACGTTTATTATAGATCCCTTGGTTGTACAAGACGGAATCAATTTCTCGAGTCTGATAGACGATCAGTCTCAAGATTTTTTGAAAGACTTGACTTGCGATTTGAGAAAGCGCGAGTGGGACAGGGTAGGACAGGACTTTGAAGTGATCCTGGACGATTGCCCGCAGAACACTAACTCGAGAGCGCGTGGCCCATTCTTTTGCAGCGGGTACAATTTTAATATATAATTTATTCGAAACATTTGTTGTGCACGTTCAGGAGATTCGAATTCTAGCGACGACGCGTGCATGCAGAAGATTTACTACGACAAGAGGTACAAGACTCTGTGCTGGCCGAGGGATTGGTTACCGGAAGATATTCCGTCGCTTCGAGTTATCGGAGTTAATTACGATACGAATCTATCGATGTGGACACCGTCGTGTCCAATAGAAGGCGCGAGGTGAGTATTTAAATACGGTCCATCTTCGTGAAAACGTTCGTCTTATTTGTATCTCGTGTCAGAGTCACCATGTATGAGAGGAGCAAAGAATACGTAAAGAAGTTACTGACTGCCGGCGTCGGGCAACGACCAACGATTTGGGTGTGCCACTCGATGGGTGGTTTACTGGTGAAGAAGATGCTTGTTAACGGTGAGTTATTATTATTATCAAAAACGTAGCAGGTCGTCATGAGAATTTGTTCATTACAGAATGGAAGAACGGTGACAAAAACGATATATGCAAAAATACGCGTGGTATCGTATTCTACAGCACTCCGCACAAAGGATCTCACGTGGCAGCGTTGAAGCAAGCAACGCAAATGGTAGTATGGCCATCGATCGAAGTTCAAGAACTTCGGGAAGGTATATAAAAATTACACGAATTAATTAGTTTCGTTCCATGATCAACATTATTTATTTTTAGGGTCGCCACAGTTATTGGAACTGCATAACGAGTTCCTAACCATGTTGAAAGAGTATCCCATAGATATAGTCAGCTTCAGCGAAACGAAATCTACACACGTAACGCCGTTGAAAGTCCCGTTTCAATTCGTCACCTCGAACTCGGCAGGTACGAAACCTCGTTTTATACTCGTCGATCTTTTAATAAAACGAAATTCTGATATTTCCGTTTAGATCCTGGAGTAGGCGAATTCTACGAGATTGCACAAGATCACCTTACTATATGCAAACCGGCTACCAGGTGAGGATCTCTTTTTAAGATTCTTGTATCTGTTAAGGTAAAGAGGTATTTAAGGATTACTTTTATTTTATAGGCATTCCTTTTTGTATCAAAAACTGCTGAACATGCTGAAGCGTCACGTGCAGACGCACGAGAAGACCACCGTTTCATCAGTCATGGAGCTGTTCTCGTTGCCAAGCAAGTTATTTTAATTTTGTACATAAGTATTTCTATATTTCTATGTGTTACGATGAACGAATAAAATTCTGTATGCATATACATATTTATACTCTTGTTACAAGTTCGTGTTACATGAACGGCTACCCACACGATTCCCGGACCTACTTATTATGCATTGCATGATCGTACATGCATATTTATGCCGATAAGTCGGGAATTGTTGTGGGTAGCTGAACAGTGAACATTTTTATTTTACGTGAACCGACAATTAGGCTGCGAGAGAAGAAAGCATAATCGTAACGTTTCTCGTTTTTCTCTTAATTACAAAAATATCTTTTCTAAGTATTACACCGATTTATTTCCCTGACTAGAATAAATAGAATTTCATGCTGGAATCGATAGAATAATAAGAATACGATTACAGATTCAGGAATCAAGTATAAGATGCTCGATGCGCGTAAGATCAACTTACAATTAGTCTTAAATTGGAACGGTGTAACGATCAGATATAGTAACGACCGTCAAAGGCACTGAATAGATCGAAGGGCAGAATTAAGAAAGAATTTTATTTTATTATCGTCGGCTTTAGAAATTCGTGTCGTAATTGGGACAAAAAAAATTCGTGTCGTGATCGGGACGGCAGGACAAGTTCGTCGTACTGTCGTAGCCACCGTATTTGCTACTCGCGTGGGACTCGTTACAGTAGTAACCGTTCCATTCCGATCTCCAACTGTCGTACATATTGTACTTCTTGTTGTCCTGAAACGGTTTCTCGACGAATATTTTATTCGAAGTCGATTCGAAAGACTTGTCGTTCCACGATACGTCCGGATCGGTCCAAATCGTGTGCACCGGCTTCGAATAATCGCTGGGTCTGTGAGTGTTTTTCGCTATTTCTTCTTCGTAAATCGTGGATATGGACGGTTTCAATTTCGATCTGTTGTGCCGATTGATTAACTGAAAATCAGGTAAACGTAGATACTTTTCTTGACATCAGATCCTCCGATACTTACAACTGAAACACCGAATATGATGATGAAGACTAATCCGCCGACGCCGATCACGATCACGGCGATTGCCCATTGCGGGATCAGTCTGTCTTCTTTCTCAATGAAATGCGGTGTCACAGCTTTGGGTATCACTGTAAATAAATTCAAGTTGACTCGAGGATAATCGTTTTATAATAATGCGACGTACCTATGAAGTCCGTGTATTTCGGGTCGATCGTGAACGACCCGAGTCTTATCGTACTCTTCGTTCTCGTCTCGTTCCATCTGTTCGCGTTGAACGTCCGCAACGAATCGTGGAAGATTACTTTCAACTCTTGCGTGTTCACTTTCTGCTCCAGCTCGGCTAGCTCGATGAAGTAATCTACCAAAATGCTACCCTCGCTGAAACCAGCAAATTGATCAACCAAATAGAACGTATTTGAAATCGAACAACTTTATACAAATCGTGTTACTACCTGAACGAATCGATCCTTATCTTCTTGTACCACTTTGCCAGAACCGCGGATTTAGCGAAAATGAAGTTCATCTATGTGCAACAAAATTCTTTTTATCTATCGATACTCTCGTTCATGTTCAGCGCAGTCATTTGTACATTACCTCTTGTTCAATTTCACGTGCGAGCTTCTGCCATTCTTGCGTGTTTCGATCGAGCAGCTCCGGTACCCAACTCGCGTTCCCGATTATCTTTATCGTCCCAGCTACCTCGCATTCGCGCTCGCAGATCCCAGGAGTAGTCGGCCTGGGCGTTGTCGTCGTCGTCGACGTGGTCGAAGTGCTCGACGTCGTTTCAGTGATCGGGATCAACGAGGCCGACGAAATAGTTGCTGTTCGGGCAGCTTCCAGCAGCTTCTCTATAGAGATCGGCGTGGTCGACGGAGTTGGCCATCCGGTGAATTCCGTGGTAGCTCTGGATTAAATATCGATTAACGCATTTTATGTTTCACGATCAATTTACGATTTCTAGGATTTCGTTTACCTCGTCGGCCATCCCTTTTGTATTTTCAGGGTGACAGCCCCGGGACCTTCGCCACGGGGAGTGGGCGGTGTGCTGATCTTCTGAATAGGTTTCCGTCCTCCGGGTCTGCTCGGGAACACGATCTTCAACCCAGGTTTGCTCGTCGTGGACGACGCGCTCTCCGTGGAATCCATCAGTTTCGTGGTCGGATCGTCAGACTCGGTCGAGTTCGAAGTGAGATTCTTGCTCTTCTGTTCGTAATCTTGCGGCAGTAAGGAAGAGATATCGAACTTGGATTTCGCGAATAAATCCTGAATCGATTTCTCAGCCGGTGATTTCTCCTCTATACTTTTTGTCGTCGTCGTGGTAGTACTCGTAGTCTGCTGGCTGGAGTTCTTTTCTTTGTTTTTATTATAATCCGGCGGTAACAACGACGATATGTCGACTTTGGATTTGGCCAGAATGTCGCTTAACAGAGAGCTCTCTGTAACGGTATCCTCTTTCTTTAATTTATATCCGGGTGGCAAGAGAGCGCTAATATCTTGAGCGATCACGTTCGTTTTCGGTTTCTTCGTCGTGGTGGTCGACGTGATTTGAATCGTAGTCGCCTCGGTCGTCGTGGAAGTCGTGCTCTTCGTCGGCCATCTGAAACAAGTCGTTCACAACTCTTACGTAAAATCGTTGAACAAACGATTATTCGACAATGGTCGTTTAAATACAAACCTGAATCCAGTTTTGGGAACTGACTGTGTCGAGCTCCTCGCTAAGAAATCTCGAGGCAGGAGCCCTTCGAGACTATCCAGCGTGGTCTCGAACTTAGGTTTCGGCGTTGCGCTATCGGTCCTTTTGTCGTTGTACCGTCGCGGTACAAACTTCCCGATCACTGGTGTTTTAGCGGTGGTCGTATACTTCCTTCTGCTGTTCCTGTCTCTTTCGTTAAGAACGTCCAGCTGAAGAGTGTTCCCGGAAGTTTGGAATCCTCCAGTGAGGAAACCGCTCGACAACTCGGACTGCACCCTGTCCAATTTGTCGATGATGCTCTCCGTGGACTCGGGAGGCAGTGAAGTCTTCTTGTCGATCGGCTCGACGCGATCGATTACAGGGAACGGTAGGAATCTGGCGCCGGATATGCTGCGGCTGGTTTGAACCGAAGCCAGCAATCTGGACGTGTCCTCCGTCGTTACGAGGGGTTGCTCCGTGGTGCTCGAGGACGGTGGCGCGGCGACCTGTTCCGTGCTCGTCGGGGAGGACGTCGTGGGCACGGAAATCGTTCCATTCACGACGCTCTTCGTCGTCACCACGGAGACCACGGCTTCTCCTATTAAGATCGAGGAGTTTGTCTCCGGGCCGAGGAAAGCGAACGTTTTATCGCTGCCCTCCATGGAAGAACCCTCCTCGTTGTTCGTCGTCGAAATCGGTGTGTCCAGATCCTTCTCGTCGAACAGATCCGAAGACGAATCGTTCGAGTTCGCCACGAGGCGAGACTCCGCGTTCCCTTCGTCCTTTTCATCCGGAACGTTGTGTTCGTCCCTCGAACGAGCTTCTTCCTCTTCCTCCTTTTCTCTGGTCTCTTTCTCTTCTTCCTCTCCGTCGGGATAGTCGAGGGCGTCGGCGTTTGCTGTAAGCGTTTCAAGAATCTCGTTTCTTCGCTGATAATTAACGCGGAAGGAACGCGTCCACGTCCGTACTCTCTCGCTTTCCACCGACCGGGTGACGAAACGCGTTGCGCAACGCGAACACGTTTACGATCATAATTATTTGATACTGTCGTTCGTTACCTCACCACAAAAAAGAACCACGGCTCTGCCCGCACCTTTGCGATAGGAAGTGGAACCAATCGATTTTGCATGCCACTCCAATTTCTAATGCTCCTGGCAATAAGGAAGCTGATCGACTCAGTTTTTCACTAGTCGTTTTATTGATAATCTCGTAAATGGTTGTCGTTACGACTTTCTTTCATTTAGTAACGCATGTAATATGTTTTCATTCAGTGATCTGACCATGCACTCATTTCAATTGCCAAAACACGAGGATATACTCATTTATATTTAATGAATTGAATCGTCTAACGAATTGGTGCATAATATATATTTAATAAAATTAAATCGATTATATCAGAAACTGTGACGAGACGATGGTGAAGTAACAAACGAAATTTCTATTTAAATCGCACTTCCTAAACTGCTGTCACAAACGATAACGTGTGTCGATACTTTTACTCACCTACGGCCTCGTATCGCGAGCGATTATGATTATCATAATCGTCATAGTAATAGTAGGCGTCGTATTGGCTCGTTGAGGGATCCTCCACGTAGTCCTCTTCCCTGGACGCATCCTCTGTCGAAGCGGACGACGATTTTTCACGCTGCTTAGAGAACTTGTCATCCGATACCTCGTGCTCCTCTTCGACCTCGTATTCGTCTTCGTAAACTCCCTCTTCTTCCGCTTCCTCTTCGTCATCTTTACTGTCCCTTTTTAAACTTTCCATCACATTGTTCTCGTCTGGGGAATGCGTTTCCGAGGGACTGTCGACGGCTGCAGCATTCTTCTCCTGCTGTTCGTACACCGAATTCGCCGGCGACTTGTCCCAAGGCTCGGCCGATCCTTTCATAAAATCAGTTGGAAGGAAACATGAATGACTGATGATACGTACTCGAATCGTTACTTGTAATAATTGAAGGAACGAGAGGATCACGAATAAAATACTCTTGACAACTCTAGAGCGAAAGAAAAAGGTGAAAGGGAAGCATCGAAGCACCGAAAATGGAAGACGATCAGAGTTTTTGCGCTCCAGACCGAATTGACTCGGCCGCCGTGGGAAACTGTCTCGTGAGGCTTCCGAACACGCTTTCCAGCATTGTTCCACCGCGTTTTGTAACGTTTTCTTTACCCATCGCGAAAAATTCAGGCGTAAACCGTACACTTTCTCGTCCAATTAGGTAATCATTCAAATTTCCACCGCACCGTGTTCGGCTTAATGTGAGGCGTGCTGCTTCAGCCAGTTGATACAACTTGTAGAATCGGTCTAACGCGTTTAAGAATGTCTATCATTCAATTTATACAATATTCCTTTGAGATGTCGTTTGGCATGTTTTAAACCGATATCGCAGAAATTTTATTTAATTGTTAATTTCGAACGTATTTAAGGATCGTCGCGAACCGCGTTACGACCGCATAAACTGGTTCTAAGCTTCGTTTAACGATAACGTTGTCCAAGGGTTATCGAGGGTAATATTATACTTATCGCGTAGAACCGGAGAATTGTATTCCGGACCGCAGCGGTATCGTGGAAAATGGTTATATCAGCGGTAGGCGAGAGGTGTCGTAACTGGAATAGTTCCGTGGGTGTGCCCGCGATCGAATCGGCGAGACAAGCCTTCGAAATCCGACCACGAATACTGTTTGCTCGCAAATTAATTCACCACCATTACTTTTCATATCGGTACTTTTTCCATAACCAAATCTTTGTGCAAAACTCTTCTGACATCGGTTTCAACCAATCAGATTTCCTTTTCATTCTTCAACATCGTACTTTTATGTAAAATCCTTGCTGTAAAATACGAGTTCCTAAAACCACACCATCATTTGCTTGGAAGGTAAAATGCTGGAAGCGTGGAGCGAGTTAAATTGTGAATAGTGTTACGAGATTAGTGAGGCGAGCGATTTAGCTTCCTTTTCTCAGTCGAGTCGTCGACCTTGAAAAAGAAACTACTTTAGAGAAAGTTCGTGTCAATATGCATAGCGTGGCGCATTTTCTTTCGCCTTCCTCTCTGCATCGATCATCGAAATCGCCTATGTTTTCTCTTCGAGTAGCAATCATTTCTCTGCTCAGTTCTCTATCCGAATCCTTATTCGATGTTCGAACTCGAGTGCGAAATCAATTATTAATTATAACGGTAGATTCGCTCATGGAAGTCATATGCATCGCGACCGAGAGTTTATCATCAATGCTGTTTAAATTCGCTGATTGTTAATTAGGACGATAGATTCGTTTATGGAAATCGAGTTTCTCTAGACTGGGTTCGTTTTCACTAGGATTCTTGACCAGAAAATGTTACGTGCGCCAACATTTTTACTACGTTTTTATTAGCTCGCTTTCTTGTCTGCCTGTTCGGTACAAATTTTGCAATTGATTTTAAACTATTCCCGATAAGCTAGAGACTTGAAACTTTAAGGATGTATTGGCTATACAGTCAATCCGAAAAGTTTATGTACCTTAGAAATACGCATTTCCTATAATTAAAAAGAAATCAGACATCGGAAGAATAATGCTAATAATAAATAGCTACGTGCTAAAAAGTATAGAAGGAAATATCCAATTAAGTATTGACGCTGATAAAAATTTTTTTTTTCAAAATTTCGGAAAATGCTCCAAATAAAAGTTGTTTACCTTCTAATTTCGATATTTAATGAGTTACGTATGATTATTTGGCATTTTATTGATGTTGACAAAATCCGACCATCCCAGCGTCGAAACGGCAAACTTTTGGCAAAAAATTTCATTTTTCCTTAATTACTCCTAAACCGTTGAATTTACGGGAAAATTGTATAGGACCTTTCTTGTAGAGGACGACGAGATCTACAATTT
>NW_017176894.1:976087-1094724 GCF_001652005.2 Ceratina calcarata | reverse complement strand
CCCGATAAGCTAGAGACTTGAAACTTTAAGGATGTATTGGCTATACAGTCAATCCGAAAAGTTTATGTACCTTAGAAATACGCATTTCCTATAATTAAAAAGAAATCAGACATCGGAAGAATAATGCTAATAATAAATAGCTACGTGCTAAAAAGTATAGAAGGAAATATCCAATTAAGTATTGACGCTGATAAAAATTTTTTTTTTCAAAATTTCGGAAAATGCTCCAAATAAAAGTTGTTTACCTTCTAATTTCGATATTTAATGAGTTACGTATGATTATTTGGCATTTTATTGATGTTGACAAAATCCGACCATCCCAGCGTCGAAACGGCAAACTTTTGGCAAAAAATTTCATTTTTCCTTAATTACTCCTAAACCGTTGAATTTACGGGAAAATTGTATAGGACCTTTCTTGTAGAGGACGACGAGATCTACAATTTATGTATAAAAGTTTTTCGCTAGCATTAATATTTAAAGAGTTATGGACTAAAAACGAAAAAATAGTTTTTTGCCAACTACTCGTTAACTATTGACGATAGCGAAAAACTTTTACATGGAAATTGTAGATCTCGTCGTTCTCTACAAGAAAGGTCATATGCACTTTTTCTGTACGTCCAACGGTTTGGGAGTTATTGGCCAAAAACGAAAATTTGGAAGAAATTGAAGGGGGTACCCCTTGGAAAAATCTCGGAAAAATCGAAAATCTTTTTTTGTTGTTTATTATTATCAATGTTCTTCCGATGTCTGATTTCTTTTTAAAAAATGCGTTTCTAAAGTGCATAAACTCTTGGGATTGACTGTATAGCCAATACATCCTTAAGCATCGCTCAGAATTGAATGACAATGCAATACTAAAAAGGAGAAAAGAATTATTTGGATACAACAATTTTAATACATGACGTTTTTAAAATGGACTTAAAAGCATAATTATAAAATACTTGTAGATTTAAAACGAAAAACATGGGGCGCACTGTTCATGCATCAATTATTTACTGCACGCGCCGACCCACGTCTTTCGTTTTAAATCTTGCAAGTATTTTATAATTATTTTTTATACTTTTCAGTCCGTTTTAAAAATTTGTTATTACTTAAATTTTACGGGAAGTCACGGTACTATGGCCACGGAACGCGTTATTTCAATGTCTGCGGTATACAAAGAAACGAGTCCATGTGATCTCGTGAGAGAGAGAGGATTTTAATCGATATGAAATCGTGCGAGGTCGCACCGCTCGCTTCGGATGTATTATGGGTCGAGGGCTTGGTAAAATGTCGCAGTAACGTGTATTTATTTCATACAGAATTAGATTGCAGACTTTCGTGTAAGATAAAGAATTTAGAGTATGATATTAAAAGAATGAAATTCAGGCGTGCATTGCTATTGCTTATTAAATGTTATGGCATTCACTTTGCGCACTGAGCGCATCATTCAAAAACTCTAGCAAACGTGTCTGGTGCAAATGCACGAGAATTCGCAGTCTGATTACGCGGCAGCAAAACATACGAAACACTATTTTCTAATTGAACTAAGGAGGTCGTGGAGATTCTATGATTTATGTATAAGGACTAGCAATGAAAGTTGATTATTTGAATGAAGTGAAATTTGAACGTAATCTACGAATGGATAAGTGTTTTACGATTTTCACTTTCTTGTTTCATGCTAACCAATCGGATCATTCGCATCTTCTCTTAATCGTATCAATTTTTAATTAGACTCGAATCTTTCTTACGAGCAAACGTCCAAACGAGGTATGATTTCTCCTCTTTTGACAATAAAATGCAAGCTTGGCACCGAACGTGAACCTCGTTCGACTCGTTCCGTCGATCCTAGACTTATTTTAGTATAAAATACGTCGACGAGCGTGATACGATCGGACAAAAAATACATGCAGTTCACGTTGCTAGGGTCGAAAGGAGAACGGGCTGCATTCGGCCGATTATTCGCGGCTGCGGCGCGAATTCGTTGCCTAAGCCCGGCACGCGCGACTTCTCGCCTCCTTTCCCGCACGCACACCCGTTACAATTCGCTCAAACTTCCTGCTGCCACGATCGTGAAAGTACCAAAACAAGTTTCAACTGCAAACGCAGTATCGAGTGATTTCGTGATCGAGACCGCCGGAAACCGTTCGACAGTTCCGGTGAAACATGCCGGGAACTGTCCGTCACGTAAGTGACACCCGGTTCCAGTTTCTTATCCACGTTACGAGACGAGATATCAAGAAAGTTCAGCAATTATTTACTGAGAGACCAGTTTAATCATTGTGTAATAAATACTTTTGTCCAGTCTCACCGACGATTCCAATTACGGTTGTACGAGCCGTAAGATCTCTGGCAAAAGTTTAAGACGCGTAATAAAAAGCTGTGTCCAAAGTTTGAAGCAATGAACTTTTAGAAAAAATTATAATTACAGAGGAGTAATGATATTTCAAGTCTCACTGGACACGGTTCACGGATTCTGTTTATTCGCCTCGTAATTAATAGGAACGATCGGGTGAAAATGTCGAAACAGGTAAGTACTTCCGTCGACGGTCGATCGCGTTGGCACAGCAAGTATTCCCGCGTTACAGTTTTAAATCGTGACGCAAAACGTGAGATCGGTGAACCGTGTCGCTCTTAATTAGCAGTACTCGCATATTTCTACGTATGCGAGAACGGGTTTAATGGAAATGCGAATAATATCGGAACTTTTAGTTGACTTTACGCAAGCTCGTTTTGCATTCGTAAGAGGCGCGTTTAGAAGTCGGGGATTTCACAACATCCCGATGAGAAACGGGAGATAATAATTGAGACGCCGGATCCGATTCGACTCATTTTCGTGTCCCACGACTCACAATACGTCCCGTTGCACAATGGGCGATAATAGAAAAAAATGATAGACAATTTTATCGGAGTTTTTCAATTGTATCCGTCGAAATCGTTATTACGTATACCCGGGCACAACAATAGGGGGGCCTCAATTGCGTTAGCGTGTAACTTCATGCATAGAATCCCGGCTCTATCGTGTATCGCAACGCGTCTCTGGGTCACCAATTCGGACCGTCCAGAATTGCGCGACTGACGGTCGTCCACCGTTTACGGGGTTTCCATTGTTCTCAGACGCGACGGTAGAGAATTCGAGCGCGAATCTGTTTCATCTCCGGCTAGTGCCGAGTATGGTAGCTCCGTTACGAAATTATTGCGGCTCGGCTCGCGAACGAGGGCGCAAAAAGGATCATCGAAAGCTATCGTCTTGCGACACGACGGTGTAATACTCGTCGTAACAGGAAATTCCCATTCTGCGTTACAATTTCTATACACACGATGGCAGATGTAAATTGAAATTGCGTTCCTCGTTAAGACTTCCACGTTGTCCGACTCTTGTAAACGCGATCGATCGGCGATTTCGTCGATTCGAAGAATACGAATTAACCCAGTAAGGTTCGACCGTTCCCAGTGAGTCGTGACAGTCATACGCCGCCGACTCGACGGATTACATAAAATGCCACCTACGCCTTCGCCACTGGTATTACGTTGTCAAATTCAAACGGACCTTTTCACCAGTCCCGGTCCGACCAATTTCGAGTCTTTACCGTTGACCCGTGACTCGACTGCAGATTCTTATGCAAAACGAAACGTTCGAAAGAAGTGTTCTCCATAATCGTTCAAGCGTTCATTCGTGGTTTTGGGTTTGTTGGAAATGCGTCGAACCCGCGGTCTATTAGCGAGGTTTCGTCAGAGATTCTCTTATTAAAATTACCTAATAATCGTACAACGATTCGTTCACCATATTACGCATGCCTTTGATCATCCGTGCATCGTCTCCATCACGCTAAAGATATTGCCTTTTAATTTAACAAACAGGATTCTTTCATGTGCCGGGAGCAGCGTAGTACGGAGTTAAAGTTCGAGGAGAAGATTTGACATTTAAAGTTAACAATTCCGTTCTCCTCGTACCCATGAAAGGATCGCGCCGTTCTCGGGTTGTGTAGCGCGATCTTACGGTCGGAACGCGTGCGATCAGATTTGCGCACGCTGGTTCACGGTTCCGCAGGGTGGTTTTCGAAAACGCGAGGGAGACGTACCTTGCTGGCAGCGAGCCGCGTTCAAGAAGCAGCCGAGAATCAGGAACGTGAGGAGAACGTCGACGAACCGAGTGTCCCTTGACATCCTCTCGACGCACCGTTGGCACTGTTTTCCTTTTTTAAAGCGTCGTGAATATACTCAGGTTCTCGGAGGCAGTTCCGGCCGAGCCGTCAGTAACGTGACACCGTCATCTCTTGATTCTCTGGCCCGACGACGTCGTCGCGTTCAAAGTTTTCCGTCTACGTTTTATCGACAGGCATCCTCGCGGGCACACGGAGACGTTTCGCGAGCACGGCGCGCTTGTCACTGGCCAGCGCACGGGTAGAAAGCAAAATCCCACTTTCACTTGGTGGCTGCGCGAGGCGGAGCTGGCACGTCGAGGCCATCGAGATCTTTCCCTCTCCTTCGTCCGCTCTCCTCTCTCTCTCTCTCTCTCTCTCTCTTCTGTACGCGATCGCGTCTTTGTGACGACCGACCGCGAGGGAGAAGGGGCGGTCGCTTGGAAAAACGACGGGGACCGGGTTTTTAGCAAAAATTTGTGAACGTCCGGGTACGACCTTTCCTCGTGCCTCTGCGAAGGCCGCGAAGAGCAACGATCCTTCCAGACGATTTTTAGATCCTGCTTCCAGGATTTGCATACCCTTCCAAGGTGGTCGTTGGAATATAAATTAATTAGCTCGCGATCAATGCAAAATTCTGCGTTCTCTTTTTATCACTTATCTCCTTATCAATGCACACGTACGACTACTCCCTTGTATTATTTACTGTTCCGCGTTCATTCGCATACTGGCACTGTGCGTAAATGAATAAATGAATAAATAAATAATATTCTCCTGTAAAACGATGTAGATGTCGATTATAAAATATTGTCGAATCCAATTGAACGTGTATGGCGTTTTAGCACGTTTCACGACGTTCACGCCGGATTCGTGACTTTTAATTCGGCATTGTATTCGTGTAACATATTTCATTCGTGGTCCATGCACAGTGCATTTAAAAAAGCGAAACTCTGCATTCGGTTTATATATAGCTGTTTAACATCTCTATTTCGGTACCGGGTAGAATTGTTTGTTTTCTGGTCCCGAAGGAATGCAGGCGCGGGCCCGGGTGAACGTCATAACCCGGGCACGTCCTTCGCCAGGACCTTCGTGCGAGCACTTTTTCTTTCCCTTTTCGATCCACGTTCGTTAACCCTTCCGCGGTCGAATCACGTCCGGCCAAGGAGCCACGCTCGGAAAAAGAAGAGCAAGGTCGGGATGCGTCAGGGAAAGTAACAGATCGTGTGATGCAATGACGACGATACTCCGTAATGGGTTCTAGCATTACCACCGCAACGGTATCGGGATTAGTAATACCCTGTCCGCATGTTTTGCGTCACGTACCGACAGCCTCTCGGTCCCTCCGAGAAGAGAGGACAGAATCCTGTTTTTAGACTTTGCTCCTCGCGTCGGATCACGAACCGGGGAATCGGAATTTAAGCGTCGAGCGTTAATAAAGTACAGGAACTTGTAGCCATGGAATTTAGTAAAGAACGATACGAATTCAGGGAAACGTCGAGTCATCTTTTAAAAAGGCCTGCTGACTCAGGGTCGTGAGGATAAAATTGAATACGGTTCCCACGGGGTTTCCGTGAAATGTAACGTCGTTCAAAATTTCAACGACCCTTCGCGTGAAATTACGGGAGGAGATTCGGTTACGTCGCGGCGTCGAGTTGCCAATTTGTATTCGTACGGAGTCAGCAGGAAGTGCAACGCCGGGTCCACGATTCTAACGGTAACAAAGTCGGAGATATAACGTGTACGATCGTATATACGGTATTTCGTTTCGTGACACAGCGTACGAATTCACGGATTAATCCGCCGCTTCGGATCTCATGATCGATCGGAGAGCTCGAAGCAACGAACGGTCGGTCGGCTCGATTTTCACGTGAATCCCCACTTGGATTTTCTAATCGTTCGTTGCCCCCAGCTTCTCGATTGACAAAAAATATCTTCTCAGAAATCGTAGGATCGGAGTATCGCGAGATGTACGATAGAAACACGCGTTGCGATCGGGTTCGTACCTTCCGTTGCAGGCGTTCAAGTCCCAGTCCTCGTAGACTCCTCCGGTTCGTCTTCCTACACAGGCATTCAAATCTCCAAACGCGTCTCGTCATTACCGACGTAATATTAAAATCCCAAAACTGCTATGTTCAAATTCGTATTTACCGATCGATCGCGTAACTTTTAGAGTGAAATTTTTTTATTTTTCATTCAACTTTTGCTCAATGGAATATGAATTTTTATTTATTTCGTCATGGAACAGCACTGAACGGAAATAACAATTGAAAGATCGATTCGCGAATTGTGCTTGGTCAGAAAAATGATTGTCATGGATTTTGACTCGTTACTTCGGGTAGTACAAGACTCGATCTTTTCAATCTGTTATATTTGAACATCGACTTATATAAGTTCACTGCACATGATCGTTTAAACTAATACAAGTGCGCAACGAGCGCTGGGTAATTTTTATACAAAATATTCGTAATGTTTGGATCGGTTCGCATAACCGAAATCGAATAAAGTACGTACAAAATTCGCGCTACACGCGATAGAATATAATTAATTGTTCCTCCTTCGATTTGAACGTATTAATTTTTACTGAAGGTGAATCAGCAGATCGACAGATACGCTTACGTTATGGCGTGTTTCGCGTCACGCACGCTATGACACAAACACAACATGCACACGCGCATGCATACGTATTTTCTTCCGTTAGCTGTGTGACGAATTGGCGTTAATTTTTATTGAATCCTATAATTACATGCGATAATCATCTCGTGTGTAAAGTACTGCAATTCAACTACAGCTAGAAATCATTTGTTATCTCGGACACCGTATGTATACATCGCGCGCATTGATTCCGCTCTCGTTTAGCTGTAACAGAAACAGATTCGACCGTCAGAAAAACAGTATAGAGACGTCTCTCACAATTTTTCGATCTTTGATCGGACAATTACTTTGTGGTCGGTCGCCGCGACGGTTCCGAAGCGGTGGGAGGTGGTGGCGGACCCCTGCGAGCCAATTCTTCTAAATATCCCATTAGTAAACGCGTTCGTTCGGCAGCCGCTGCTTCCAGAACGAGAAATCGCCGATCCTTTCTCAAGATCTCCTCGATCTCTGCCAAATGTGCATTGTTCTCTTGTACCTTCTTGTACGTCTTGTCGGTGATCAGTTTCGTTTCCTGAAATTGAGATTTGACAAAACTCATTGTACAAGATGTATCGCGAAATAATTAGAGACGTCGTGAACTCACTTGTAACAGTTCTCTGAAGTCAGCTTTGGCCGCAACGAGTTTGTCTTTAATATACTCTTTGAACTCCTTCTCACACTTCTGCGAAGAAAATAATGATTGAGATACGACGAACGAGAGGACGTTGTTAGTTGTAAAGCGAGATACGTACTCGGTCGCTGGACGAAAATTTCAGATATCTGGGATCGTCCTTCAATAACTTCTTAATATCCCTCCACGACGCGGTGAGCTCCGTGGAAGCACCCACTTCGTCGAGGAGCTCGCGGAACTTGTCGCGCTTCTTACGGCTCAGTTGTTCTATGTGCTCGTTGAACAACCTCTCTTTCTCCTCGCGATCCAAGCTCTCCGCCAATTCCCATCTGTGATCCTTCCTCAATTGGCGTTTCGCTTCTCGCCAGGCCAGGTCACCGTTCCTCACCTGTGCAATCGTGTATGCGTCAGATCGGAAGCTCGATCGATCGGCACATAGAAAGTATGTAATTACGAGGTACGTACCAGGTCCGCGAGAAGAGCGCTGAAATGTTGCACCGCCTCTGTGTGACGATGATGCTGTCTTTCCTTGTCTCTGTCGCGAAGGTGCGTGGCGAGGGTCCTCTGAACTTCCCTCTCTCGTTCGCGGAGACTCGCCTCGGCTCTTCTCTCGCGTTCACGCTTCTGCTTCTCGCGATCCTCTTCCGAGTCGGACTGCTCTTCCGCGTCCTCCTTTCGGACAAACGATCGTTTCAAATATCTGTTCGCGCGTACGAAACGTCGTCCCGTTTTCGACGACGAACCGACGGTACTTACATCGTTCTCTTTCTTGGACGGTTTGTCGTCGTTATCTTCTATTTCGCCGCTTTCCTTTTCCGCGGTCGCCTCCTTCTTTTCCTTGCCATTTTCCTCGGAGGGCGCTTCGCTTTTCCGTTTCTTATCCTTCGAACTGTCCTTCTCTATCCGATCCTTGGAGGACTTGTCCTTATACTTATCGACGTCCTTTCGGTCCCTGTCCTTCTTCTCGGATTTGTGATGATCCTTGTCCCTATGTCGGTGATCTTTCTCTTTCTCCTTCTCCTTTTTCCGTTCCTCCTTTAGCATACGAACGTAATCCCTAAACCAATCTTCCCTCGTGCTTGCCGACTCTACCACTCTGTACCTCCAATCAGATTCCAATTTTTTCTTACAATCGCTCCAGTGCGAATGCCTGTCGATGTCTTTGTGCTCACGCAGCATCGCTATGAATTCCTTTTTCACCTGAAACGCATTTACCATAATAGTTTTCATCATTGAAAAACGATCACATCTTGCTTACGTTCTATTCGTACAGTTCTCTCTTATGTTTAATCTCTTATTTAAATATTCATTATATATATATGTATATATCTTTTGTTCTTTAATATCAGTTTGATCATGCACGCTTAATAATTTCCAACCAGTGATTACTTGTTCGGCCACATTACGATCACCATTATAATGTTTATTATTACGCATGTCTGTGAAAAATTAATGACTCGTAATGTGGATCGAACAATGTCAACTTGCAAACCTTTTCATTGGTTTTCAAACACTATATTTCGTTTAGGGGTAGAAGAAATAGTCATTCATGTCATTCGTTCGTGTCAGGAGGTATCACAACGTTAAAGGCTCTACTTGTTGGAATTTTGTTTTTGGTTTTTTTTGTAATGAATTAAGCTGGTCAGTTTCGCTGAAAAAAATTACAATCATTATAGCTGTAAGAATAATTATGTTTCCGACCGAGTCATCATTAAACACGCGACGCGTTTTAGTATCAAGTTATATCAATATTGAGATTTCATAAAGTGAAATACGCTGCGTAGTTTAATGATGAGACGGAATATAAAATGGTATGATTTCTATCTGCTGCCCTTGCTGAAAAGAGAAGATTCGTTAGTCGTCGACATCGATTTTGAAAATATTCATTGTTCTCAGCCGTTCAAATTACGAAATAAGATGAAGAGCTACGATGACTCACCGACACCGAGTAAGGAAAAGTAGAGAAATTATACTTCACTGAAATCGTTCGAACTTTCTTTTGTAAAAATTCTGCTCGATCTTTCATTTTCAAATTCCTATTACGTAATTTGTGAACGACCACACAATATCTTCGACGTAATAATTTATCATTCGATTCACGTAAACTTAATACACGTTCTATTTAACAATGAAAGATGACTAAAGTTGCTGGCACATTTCGGTCTTGAATATATTACGTTCTATTGCAGTTATCACTCGGATCCTAATCCCACCGAATTTTCACGTAACGTAACTAAGAAACTTTTGTGCCACAATTGTCATTGACTTTCATCTAAGATACTCGATTTATTTCCAAAGTCCACTTCTATTCGTTCTCTTTTTTATTTAAAAAAAGACGAAAGCAGTCAAGGTTCTCTGAAGAATACAAACCAAAATTTCGTAAAAGCACACTCGTTCTATTATTTCAATGTACTCATCTTGTCGCTTCGAATGCATTTAATTATTTTAATAAAACTGCTCGTGTCGCATTTCATGGCAAGAAAAACTTTCGTGGTAACGTGAAAAAAAAGAGAAATGTCTAAATACCGATTGAAATTAAACTCTGGTACTGCATGTATTGACATAAGAACAAGTAAAAGTTATGCTCCATAATAAATAGTTTTTTTGAACATTTGACACATCATATACTAGAGAGACAGGGAGAGAAACAGAGAGAGAGAGAGAGAGAGAGAGAGAGAGATAGAGAGGGTCTACAAGAAAATACATTTGTTCTTATGTTGATACATCAATTATACGTAAAGCAAGATTGGTAGCTTCTCTTAATGCAAAACTAACGGTTCTTTATCTCCAGAAAATGGAACAAGATTTTGCGACTAATGCTTTCGGAATCGTAGCTACCATTAAAAAAGGACGGAGGGTCTTTCGCCCGACAAAATTTCATTTCCTTTCCTATTCGCTTTGAGACTGTTTCTTTGATTCTTTGGGGATAAGTTAATCTTTTGAAGTAACGAGGATTACGAGTAATATACAAATACCGAGTTCGTTCATTCTCATGACTCTGCTTTGGAGTAAAGAATGCGGCGCGCGAGGGTGTGCCAACTGTGCCACGCAGTGTAGGTGGGGATGGTAGATGACATCATCCATGCCACCAACCAGCTTCAGAACCAAGCCACTCCACATACGGAACCTGTCCTGCCTGCCTCCTGACTGAAGTGGAGAGTTCAGAACACATAAGTATATAAGGAACCGTCACATACTAAGATTTTTGTTTTTTTATATATTCTCTATATTCTCCCATCTTACAGCTACGAAAACTTTTTTGTCTAGATCGAGATTGATTTTCTACTGGAGTAGAGATTTATTTTTATCAGAGAAACTTCTCCTGGTATGTGTTCTTCAGCCGTTAATTTTACGAATTTTTCTCGTATTAGAATTATAAATCTTACAAGTGGAACAAAATAGTAGTAACATACCTATAGAACCTGAAAGAAACTCGTTAATTATTGCTGAAAGTACAAAGACTCGTTAAGCGTTATTATACTGTATATTCTGTTCTTGTTCGAGATCAGAATTCGTTACTTATTTATCGTATCATCGCACATCGTGTCTTTTCTTTAAAACGATACAAACTTCTAGACTTTCGGTGCTGAACAAAGACTTGCTCGACGTTTAAATAACTTATCGCGATTCTAATATTATATGCTAGTTTTATTCGATATTCTTATTATGATTTTCCTGAGCAAAATGAAGGATGCTTGTATGAGAACGTGGTTCGGTGTGGAAAGAGGAAGGGTTCAATGGACATGAACTTGTCTTTTTATTCTACGTGGAGAATCAAGGTATAAGATACTAAGAACCACGTTTCTCATATTTCGTTCATAAATTCAGTTCGAAGGAATCAGAAAGTACCTTGATTCTCGCACGCTTCAGAAATTTGATGTTCGTTAGGAATTAACATGTACAAGATTCATCTCTTACTTAGGACACTGATTAAATTATAGCAAGAATATTCGTAAAGGATTTTCGATCAAGTTTCTGTAGCACAAGTCCTGAAAAGCAATATCCTCGTTGCGACAATGTTCATAAAATGAAAATACCTGTTCTCGTTTCGCTGTTTTTTCCTCTTTCTCCTTCTTTCGCACTTCCAGCAGATATTCGTTGAATAGGCTCTCCCGTTCGCGCATCTTTTCTACATTCTTAAACCGTTCATCGCGCCCATGTTTCTGAGCGAAATCACTAAACGAGGATCTAGACGAAAAAGCAATTGTTCATATAAAACACGAACTACATCGACGATGTTCATTGTAAATTTTAATACGTACTTTCCATGAAGACCGGCTTCTTCTAACAGTTTTTGGAATTGTTCTTTGCGTTCCTTCATTTTGTTCCTCTTTTCCCGCCTCTCCTCCTCCGCCCTCTCCTTCACGTACTTCTCGAACACCTGCTTCCTCTCTTTAGACGTCAAAAGTAGATAACGAGGGTCAAACACGATTTTATGAAGCTCCTTCTCCCAGGTGCTGAACGCTGACACCTATTCCAAACGTTATTTAAATTAAAACAATTTCATCTCGCGCCAATTTGCATCGATCAATAATGATCATTTACATCTTTCTCTGCAAGCATGTCCCTGAACGATTTGATCCTCGTCTCCAAGGGAACGATCGCCCTCTCTCTGGCCGCCCGCACTTCCGCCTCTATCGCAGCTTCTTTCCCGATGTCAATGGTCTTCTTGCTCTCTTTCTCCTCCTCTTCTTTCGGCACTACGGCTGAAAATTATACCACCCATATTACGATCACAGTCTGAAGATTCTATCGGAATATAAGTGATACGTACTCTTCGTATCCTCCTGTTTTATCTTCTTCGCCGGTGTCGGCTGGTCGTCGTCGCTGCTCTCGCTCGTGTCCGACTGTCGAGGTGTCTTGGTAGGCACCACGGCATCCGGTGGCGTAGACACCATCTTGTCGACGTCCTGACGACCGATGAGATCGTCCGGTCTCTCCCAAACAGAGATACGCGACGAGGGATTGTAGAAAAATACGCGTCCATCTCCCGTCCAAACGACACACCTACCGAGCAGAGTTAAAATTTACGCCCTCGTTTAAGCTGCGCTGTCAGATTCATTTTTCTATATTATATACCACGGAGTTCCAGGTACTGGTGTGCTAGAGATTGGTCGAGACTTGTCTTGAGGTTTCGCGGCCTCTTTAGGCGCCGCTTCCTCCTTTTTCGGCTTATTAGCGTCTTCTTTTACACTATCTTTGGTTTCGTGATTGCTTTCCTGAGGTTTCTCCTGCTTCACAGGTTCGGTAGTCACGTTATTAGCAACGGTGGAGCTGGTCACGGCGGCATTTGCGGAGTTCGCGGTCGCCTCCTCCGCCTTTTGCCGGAGCGCTAATTTTGCACCTGAAAGAAATCACGATATACACGCTTGTACGAAGTAACCGTAAATCGCGATCTTAAGAAACTTACTGTCGAGATCTTTTAACGCTTGTGGCTTCTCCCATACCGATTCCCCGGCTTTGCTATTGTAATAATACAGTCTGCCATCCGGAGCGCGATGCTCGGTCCACACCATGGCAGACGCTACCAGTTCTTGATCGAGCTGAGCCAATATAGCTGGATCTTCCGCCGGTGCTTGAGGTGCCATTACCCCGTGTGGCATTTGCGGCATACCTGAACATAATTTTTTTCTTTTACTATAAGTAAAAGTATTTCGAACGCTCGAGCATCGTTCTATGAATCTTACCCCAATTTGCCTGTGGCGGGCCGTAGCCCCCGAAGGGCTGGAAGCCTGGCGGTGGCATACCGAAAGGTGCCGCCCCGAACTGAGTCGCGATCGGTCCACCGAACTGATTCGGCATTCTATGTTGCATCGGTATCATATTAGGAGGGGGTTGCATCATATTCGTGTTCACTGCCGAGGTGTTCATGGACGGGGTAGTGGCCACGGTCACGGGTGCCGTACCTAAGCGCAAACGTTTTTATTAGATTTTTATTTTTCCATCAAAGTTCGTCGACGAACATTCTTGTACCATTTGGCTGCGTCGCATCGGCCGGTTGCGTAGTCATGTCCGGCGTTTCGCCGAGGGTCGGAGGCGGGCCTGTGCCAGGAGGAGCCGTGCTAAGCTGGTTAATAGCGTCCGCGTTATTCGTCGATGGTTGCTCGCTGTTCTGCGAGATTCGGTTCTCGGCGATTTGACTCGGGGTGGTGGCCGTCGAAGTAGGTGTGTTCGACGGGGCTGCTTGCTTAGATGCTCCGTGAACCAGCTGTTCTAACTGTAACCGAGAATCACGACGTGACGAAGACGATCGCGAAGGAATTCGACGAGCGTAATGAAATTCAACGGACCTGGTCTTGTACCATCACTTTAACGTTTGGTCCCTCTGGTTTTGTCCACGTAGTCTCCCTTGTACGAATATTATAATAATAAGATTTGCCGTCTGGTGTTTTCGTTTCTACCCATACCTCTCCGTTGAGATCTAAGCCTGGAATGTTTGCTTGCTGCTGCACCTGTTGCTGTGGCGGCTGCTGCTGACCTGGAATCTATAATGGAGTTCTCAATATTACGATAACGGCATTCAACACGGGCCCACTACGTTTCTGTAAACGAAAATTTACGTTATTCATATTTGGCGGTCCCATTCCAGGAGGTGGTCCGTACGGTCCCGGACCTGTCCCAATTGGGCCATTCATCATGTGTGGCGGTGGCTAATCGCATATAAAGTGAAATTACACTTTATTGGGCAATGGTCTTCGAAGAGGAGCAGCCATAGAGTAGAATGATAATTACCATTCCTGGAGGTCCCATCAGGTTCGGAGGTCCCATCAGATTCGGTGGCCCCATCGGTCCCCAGCTAGGGTCGAACGGCGGCGGTCCTCGAAATCTTGGCCCCGTCGGACCCGGTGGACAGTTCGGCCTCGGTGGTCCCTCGAATGGAAATCCGTTGTTCGCTCCACGAAACATGGGTCCTCTGGGTCCAAATCCTCGTCCTCTAAACCTCAGTGGTCCGCCTCTCATCGGAAAATCAAACCCACCTCTGCCACAACCATCTCGATTACTCTCGTATGTAGTGACCAGAAACTTCACGTACCATACGTCTGAATCATTTACCCAACTGCGAACATCTTCATCTTCTCTCATACGAACTTCAGAGTAGAACGAATCGAACACAATTTTTCATATCGTACAAAATTCATTTACGAAGAACGTTGAAGATGTGAGTACTCTCGCGATGAATCGAGAACGAGTCAAATTCAGAGATTCGTGATCGGTGAAACGGTGGATCGAATGAAAATCGTGGGTAAATGATCTCGTCGTATCGGAGCGTACGTAGACGCGACAGTCGCGTTTCCATAGTATTTATACGGGTGGTAAGGGGAATCGGTGACGGTACCGAAGTTTGATCGTTTTCCGTCAGCCAGTGGATTTGCTCGAGAGGTCGGGAGTCTGAGGGGTCGGCCAGGAAGCTAACCTTATACTCCCGAATTATATTTCGAGCGAATCGCTCTGCGTGGAAGTGTTCGGGACGACAGAAGAAACCGTAACGTACCTAAATCCTCCTCGTCCTCGTGGCACGAAATGCCTATAATCTTCACCGTCGAAACTATAATCCTCGGTCTCTTCCATACCCTCCTCATTGTGCTCTTGCTCATTATTAGAAGCGGTTTCCGTGGCCGCGGGTGTTGGCTCGGCAGTCACTTCCATTTTACTATGATCAACGAACTAACTGCTTCGTTTCTACACGCCCATTTATTTCTTTTCACGGCTCGCACGAAAACGCCGCAAACAAATCACTATTTTGTTCAACGTAAGCCGTAAACATATTATTACCAGAGAGGAAATGAGAGTGGTCACGCCCGGGACTTTGTGATTCCCGTACAAGTGCTGCGCCAAGAGGCGGATACTCAAAGAGGGAGCGCGTGCAACGGTCGATTCAGTAGATTTCTACCCTGATTCCGATAAAAACCGATAGATCGCGTTCACCGAAGGTTTCGACGAGAACCGATAGATCGCACTACGAGTCAAATAGCGCGGGAGGCGATCGCACGAAATGAAAAACAGAAAATGAATGTGTCGGTTTGTTGATTAAGAAAAAATTTGTGGAAATGTGTCTCGAGTGTCATTAAGATTCTATTTGGAGATCAACAGCATGGACGAAAATGATCCAGGTAAGCACGCGATAATTCATTACTTTCACAGGTAGAAATGATCTTGATGGACCCGAGGAATTGAAAGTTTGCTCGTGCCATTGTTCGATCAACGTTGATACTCTGGTGCAGTTGCTTTGTCGAAGAGCACTTAAGATTGTTTGTGCATACACACATCCGATATCTATTTACAGTGACACGTCACTTACCTGTCAAAGGGTCGAGATAATAGTATCGACAATGCCTGTTGAATCAGATTTAGCTGGCGTCTTTGTGGACCATCCTCCGTTCATCCCGACGTCATCAAACATCGTTTTACGATTTCAGGTAACGAACCAGTTCCCACGAACTCAGAGTATCGGCATAATTGTTACGAAGTTATATTCGATCCCTTTACAAGTTCCCACGTAATTTTGCAGAACAACATTCATCGTAGTCGATTGAATTTTGTATGCATGCTTCTTTAATTCGACGACTGATATCGAACGAACGAACATATCAAAGTTGGCGACGTTTAATCTTTTCACATTACGTTCATTCGTAAGATTCTCTAGAGAATACGAACCGAAATTTCGTAAAAGAACGCTCGTCCCATTATTTCAACGATCGGCAGCTCATTTTCAACCATCTCTCATTTAATTCGCCTGGAATTTACTGATCGACGGGTCAACGTTGACGTGGACGAGGCAAATAACTCGAACACGGTGTAGACAATTAGGGTCCGTCCGATTTCGCGGTCTACCGCAATCGCCATGTAACAATGCGTGTGCGTATGTGCATGTATGGTGCAATACGGCGCGTATACCGAATCGAATCCTCGTCGTACGGAGGACGTCGCATCGTGACCCGCGAGCTCGGAGATCATCTCGAATAACGGGCCGCGTGCCTTCGATTCGCCATGACCGTGTTCGAGTTCTGTTCGATGTATATTAAATTTCCATCGACTCCTGCCCTTCGCATTTCTCGCGAAATCCGAATTACGCGGCCCATATTCGCCGTCGAACTTGGTTTAATTTCCTCTCATTTTCCCTTGTGCCAGTTTCGCTCCTTTTGTCTCGCCGTCGTTGGACGGATTCTCGAGCAAGTTTCGAACCACGAACAGAAAAATTACTTGCACGGGAAAGCCGACCGATATATTTGGCTAATCACGAAATTAATTATCACGCAAATCATCTCGATGCGAGACTCGAAGTTTCACGGAGATCGTTCGACTCGAACGGAGCTTTTCTCGTCTCGCTTCTCTGAGCCGCTATCCTCCTTCTTTGTCAGACCACAAAAGCTATCTATTATGTACAAAGGTTTCCAGCGAAGGTCGGGGATTCCGAAAAGCTCGGCCGGATGAATCAACCGTTCTCCGTCCCGAGCAATTTCTACGGATACTTTGACTCCTCCGTCGCCGTCGTCCTATTTCTAAAATCATCGGGTTCGTCGCATCGCGTCCCCTTCTCTTTGTTCGCACGCGACGTTTACAGATTTATTTTCGCAGAGGGTCAATGACGATCGTGGTTAGTCCGCTTTCGGAACGACTCAGTCGATTCGTTGAAAGTTGAAACTTTCACGGTGATCGTTCGATTAAACGAACTTCGGAAACAAACATTTCATGATCCATCAGGTAGATGTTCGATTAACGAGAGGAACAAAGAACGAACTAGGCGATGCGAGGTAAGTTCCTGGGACGTTGGTCGACGATTCGGTACTGAAATAGCTTCAAACCGCCACGGGTCAAAAATACTCGTGCCGTTCCCTCATAATGCCCTGGAACATAGGGCGAGGCGAAGAAAGCACGAGGGTTGGAGAAAGAAGCTTTCCTCCCAGGTTCCACCGACAAAGTGGATTATACGTGAAAGTAGAGTTTAGAATCTGTTGGATCACTTACGTGAAAGGTTCCACTTGTTCTCTGCGATTCTCTCAGCAAAAGACGCATTGGTTCGTTTCACCTTAAATAATATTTTAAGCCCTTCTGCCCTTCTTCATGGATTTTGTAAAAAGACTTTTCTCGACGTACGAACGCAGAAGATCGATCGGTTCATTTAGTTTTACGGTGGCATTACGTTCGCGAGGTACGTAATTCTCTCAAGTAACGTTTCGACTTTTCTCTCACGAATTGTTCACGATTGAAACGCGATACATTTATTTGTGTATTTATTACATTTCGTTTCGTGTAAGTACAAATTAGCGAGGTTCGAGGAAACTACGTTTTCTCGTAGATCCCGGCAGATCCCGGAGGTAACGGCAACGATAAGACGGATATTAACCCAGTTGGCGACTCGCGTGTTAAACATGAACCCACGCTCACCCTGTTTCTCTCGGCTCTGCTCGCGATTAATCTCTGCTCGCCGAGGCGTGTTAATATAAACCTCATACAAAACGGTACAAACGCTGTACATTGTTTCTGATTTCATTACAAATCCCGGGTCTTCTCTTCGACCGAGAAAAAGCAAACAAGACGTGCTTCGCTCTGGGCAGCATCGTAAATTCATAACGCGAACTCTGTTCAGTGATAAACGCATCCAACTACTTTTGTGGAAACGTCGAAGTGACTCTCCGATCGATCATTGTTGTAGCGTGATAAAGAACTGATTTCTCTTTCGACGAGATGAAAAACGAGAATTTCTCGATTGAACAATTGTGTCCCCGCTGGAGAGGCTTCGGAATAATTAGGGTGCGGTTGAAAATGTTACGGTCGTTCCTTTTCGAAAAACACGACTGGTAGGGTCGTCGTGGAACACGGCCGTGGATTTATGGCTGCTTCCACTGAAGCAAGCCGGAGTATCGCGCTCATTATTTTCCTTTACGACTACATTTCGGCTCGCGAAGGGAAGCTGCATTTCATAAGAAACATCTCTACTTCGACGTTAAACCTGCCGTCCACCTTTTACATACATGCTTTTATAGAGGAAACGTCGACATTTCGTTGCGTCAAATATCGTATCAACTTTGATCAGCACATTTCTGACTGGCAGTGTGGCACTTCAGAACAAGTAGTTATTGGAATATCGTATTCGCGTGGCAGTTTCGCCAAGGTGGCATCGGACCTTGTACTTCTAATAATAAATCAAGCCGCGATGGACGTTGACCTTCGTACTTTCTCGGAAGCTTTGATTCGTTCCGCGGCGAGGTGATTAATTGCAAGAAGAAAGAGAACCACCGGGACGGTGTTAGTTTCTGCGAAATCGTTTGAGAGCGAAAATTCTCACAATAGTCTTCCAGCGAAACCGCGTAAGCGTCCGTGCCCTTACTCTCTGCTCTTTTGTGTGAGTACTCAAAAACTTGGGCACTTTACCCATCGCCAAAAATCAAACGACGCGTTCATCATTATCGCGAATGAACGATATATGCGCCAACGGTAACATCTTCACGGAGCTTCGTCGTTTACGGATTCAACCCTTACCGATTCGTATTGATTAGTCATCGGCAACGAGAGAGTTTATTGATAAAGTGGTCGTTCTAGAATCGAGTCATTGTCAAAAGGATATTCGTACATAATTCTTGTAATTGTTATTGCATAACGTCGAACCGCGAAAGCTGAACGATTTTCTTGGAAGAGAGAAAGAACGACTGGAAAATGTTTCATCGTTGTTTTACGATTATTGCGATGATATAATGCCTTCTAAAAATTGTTGGTTTTCGAAGAAGTTCAAAACTGTTATTAAGAATCGAGTTTGCTTGGTCCGTAGTCGAACCGATTGTATTATACAAGAGTCTGTCTTCAACAATCCTATCCAATTTTAAATACCCGAGGTGATCTTTCAAAACAAATCCATTTTTTCAGTGGAACGGCTCAAGGAACGAAACACACTTCTAATGTACAGCCTAATGTTCTTCATAGATTCTAAGCTCTAGAACTCAGAGCCTAGACAATGAAGAGCTCGTAAAATCGTAAGCGAACATGCCTCGGCAGCTCGTAAATACTCCGTTAGCCAAAAGTTAACGTCAGGATCGCTGGTAGCCTCTTTCTTTCAGCATTAGTCATCTTGATATCTCCATTATCGTACCAGTCTTCCGCCTCAGCCCCATATTTCAAATCGTATCGTATCGTTACGATCCTTGCGTTTGAACGATCTTCTGTTTGGCGATAAGGACTTCTTTTTCACACTATCTTATGATGCAAATAACGATCACTAGCTCAGGACTTGTATCGTCGTTTCTCTTTCTAATTATGAAGACCGTAGGTTTCGTTCGTTCTCTCTCATTCCACGCGAAACTGACGTTTCACGTATTTCTGCGCTTTTCGGTTTTATGATGAATGCAAATTTCCGGAGTATCCTGACCACGACGAGCGCGGTTCAGTCGGTCCGTGTATCTTGGACGTTGGCCAGCGTGTACACGAGGTTCGTCGAGCGTCGCCGCGAGGCGTATCGAGATTTCACGACGCCTGGCGTCGCGACGTCGACGTCGCTGCGCCCGGAGTACCCTCAGTATGCCGCGTACCGTCGAACGTGTATCAAGCGTGCTTCGGCTCCCGTTCTTTCGATAAACGCGCGCGTGTCCTGTCGACTTTTTCCCCGTTTCACACAGAATCCGCTTGGAGTCTCGATACATGTGACTACGCGAACGAGGAAAAATGACCAGCGAATCGTCGTTTCGTGCCGGCCACCGGAAGTGGTAAACGCGACCCTTGTGCTCTTTACACCGATTAATCGTACGTTCGTTCATTGAAACGATCGAGATCTCGGTCATCGGCAAGCGAGTTTGTGTCCAAATTCCTCTCGAGTTTCCTCCAGGGATGGTCAAGACGGACTCGTTGCAGGCAAAAGTATCTTCGATCCTTTTTTCTCAATTATCACGATTCATATTTCGTTCGTAAGAATTAATTACCGTTCTGTTGGGAATGAGTCGAAAATAATTCGTCCATCACCCGCTAAGATTAAAGTCTGACACATCCGCGCGCTATAAAACTTTCTATTATGGTTCTATAACAGTGCATACGTCGCGTTCGCGTTGCACGGTTCACCCATGCGAGCACAGTCCGTGCGGCCTTTAATAGGGTTTGTCAGACATTTCGTACGTCTGCGAACAAATTACGCGAGTTTACACCGTGATAAGGTCGTATCTGCGTGCGAGTAGGATGCTCGACGTCGAGCCTGCCCTTTGCCCTCTTTCGAGAAATCCCAGTTTCCTCGTCATCGTGATCAACGTTGGGCGAAATGATCTTACGAAGAGCTCAGCAGTTTGACGAACATTGGGATCTACCCACGTTTCTTCATAATTGCAAAACTGTTGCACGATTCTGTCGGGTCCGAACGCAACGAGTGTCGTTCTGATTTTTTGGACGACAAACTGTTATTTGGGAAAGTGAATTATTTTTCTGCAAATAAACTGTCTGGCCGGAGCGAGGAAATTTCAAATGGCATAGTAACTACGGGCCCGGGTAACTAGAAAGGGTAATTACAATGTTAATGGGCGAGGACCGGGGAAATCGTGGAATTGCTTTACTCTTCTCTCTTCCTTCTCCCTTCCTGCCGCCGGCTGGGGAGATAAATTATTCGGAACTCGCGCAACGGTACTTTGCGCGTCGAACGAGTTTCACGACTTTCTATTCCTAGCCCACAATATTTAATAATCGTGAACGCGTTGCCAAAAATGTATTTTCTGCGTCTCGCAGAAATCGTGATTTCCCGTACGAGACACACCGACGAAAAAAGCACCTGGTTCCATTTAGAACGGACAGAAACGTTTCTACCTCTCCGCGATAAAAAAGGGAAACCGTTCCTCGAGTCGTCGAAACGATGCTTCCGACGAACCATGGAAGTTATTTTGAAAGCAAAAAATTCGACGGTACGGTCGGGTTCACGTAATAAAATCAGAAGATCCTCTGTACGAACATTTCCAATAAAGCCGAACAGGGACGTCCTTGTCTTCATTAAAATCCCATTTAAACATGGAATTTGCAACTTCGTTTCTTCATCGAGTCTAACGCACGATTCGTTTCGTCCGTTTTGCTGGTGATCAGAGGTGACGAAGCACTTGAACTCGAGCGTACGATCGCAATTACGTATCCCGAAGTATAGTTAAAATGAAATCGTGTCTTCGTGCTACTTCGAATGGCATTATTCTAATTTGACCGAGATCTCGAAGGGGAAACAGCGCGCGTCCAGTTTCACAATTAACCAGACGCGATACCACGTGTTGCTTTAGAATTCGAACTTCGTCCTCTCTGGAGGGCCAGGGGGAGGAGGCGGAGGTGGAGGTCCACGAGTCGCGTCCGAAGACTCTGTGTCACGCGAGAACTTGTAATCGAACGGTCGAATCTGTGCTCGAGCGTGAACTCTCACGGACTCGTCCGAGGACGATCGAACTCCGGTGGTTTTCGCTCTTCCGAGAGGTCGTAAGTTCAAAGGGGAAGAGCGACAGGAGGATCCGTTCCCGAAGACTGAGGATAAAGGATTTCGAGAACAGGACTTGGAACGCTTCGAAACGTCGAGGGATACCGGAAATCGAAGGATGGCGGAGAACTCGCTACGCCGGAAGACGAGATCAGCCTCGATCTGTGCCCCGGGATTCTCGAGCATGGAACAAATGATCGAGACAATGCCTCCCTCGGGTGCCAGGGAGAGGGACAAGATTGACAAGGATAGCGGCAGTGGGACGCCCGACACCAATACGCCGACCAGGAAACGTAGACCCGCCACCAGATCCCAAAGCGCTCGTGTCTCCGGGGCAAACAAGAGTATACGTCGTCGTGCCGCTGCCCAAGGTACTACCCCAACGACTTTTCTTCCATCTCCTTGGAAATCGCTTCCATGTCTCTTGATTCGATTACCGTTTCTCAGTCTCGCGTGTTCGATCAATTTACATACAGGTAGCGAGACTCATTTCCGCGTGTCATACGAAGATCATTTCGTCGAAACGCGATTCTTCTGTTTGATGGAAGATTCTCCGGTGGAACCTGTTTAGAGGTGATCGTACGTTCGCAGAATGATCGTCGACGTAGTCTCGGAAGTTACTCGACGAACTGAATTTCCAGTAAAGACCACATTAGACTTTTCGCGCGAGCGATACCACGCGGGCTATAGCATTCGATGGGACGCGAAACAGTAGGAGATAACGTTGTTCTCCGCGGTTCAATGCCTCCGCCTGTGCAACCATCCATTTTTAAAACGAACGACGCCGCGGTCGTGACGTCACGAGCGTCGACTGTTCGATTGATAAAAGTAAAACGTTACGTTCTGTCATTCTTAAGGATGTATTGGCTATACAATCAATCCCAAGAGTTTATGCACTTTAGAAACGCATTTTTTAAAAAGAAATCAGACGTCGGAAGAACATTGCTAATAATAAACAACAACAAAAAATTTTCGATTGTTCCGAGATTTTTCCAAGGGTATTCCTTCAATTTCTTCCAAATTTTCGTTTTTTGCCAATTTTGCTCCCAAACCGTTGGACACACGGAAAAATTGCATATGACCTTTCTTGTAGAGGACGACGAGATCTACAATTTCCATGTAAAAGTTTTTCGTTATCATCAATAGTTAACGAGTAATTGGCAAAAAACTATTTTTTCGTTTTTCGTCCATAACTCTTTAAATATTAATGCTAGCGAAAAACTTTTATACAGAAATTGTAGATCTCGTCGTCCTCTATAAGAGAGGTTGTATACAATTTTCCCGTAAATTCAACGGTTTAGGAGTAATTAAGGGAAAATGAAATTTTTTGCCAAAAGTTCGTCGTTTCGACGCTGGGATGGTCGGATTTTGTCAACATCAATAAAATGCCAAATAATCATACGTAACTCGTTAAATATCGAAATTAGAAGGAAAATAACTTTTATTTGAAGCATTTTTCGAAATTTTGTAGAAAAAAATTAGTCGTCAGCGTCAATACTTAATTGGATATTTCCTTCTATACTTTTTAGCACGTAGCTATTTATTATTAGCATTGTTCTTCCGACGTCTGATTTCTTTTTAATTATAGGTAATGCGTTTTTCTAAGGTACATAAACTTTTGGGATTGACTGTATAGCCAATACATCTTTAAAGCTGAAAGCTTCGCTGTTTGTTAATTTAATTTTTAATACGAATTATATAATGAAATTTGATTGATGAGGTATTCACATCTTTCCGTTATGAAGAATTCATTGGATTTTACGAAGGAAGAATTAATCTGTTCCCGGTAGAATTTTGGTTAATAGCTGGAAATGCCATCGCGTTTTCTCGTTGCACGCTTCTCACGTTCTCCGGTGTAATTCATTTTATTATCCGACGAAAGAATCGAGGCAGATCAGGTCGTACCGTTTGGAACGGAGCAATAGAATCTTTCAGATGGTGTCTCGTAATTTTATTTTTGAATCGGACGCGTCAGGTGATCTCTCTGTGGTGCACTGGCACCGTGGAGGCCTGTTTAGCCTGTCAGTGACCTACTACCAAAACGAACGCTGCCAGAATAGAAGCTGAAGCGTGAAACGCGTGCGTAAAAGCGTGCGTACACCGCGTCCCTTGCGCCACGCTTTCACGATGCTACGACCTTTCGTTTCATTTATTTCATCACATCCTGTTGTTCGACGCACGTGAGTCTCTCGTTATACCCTTGCGTTTCACGTCACGTTCAATAATTTTATCGTAAAAGGCGAAGTTCGTAAAGAAAACAACAAATATTAGCTCGTTATTACGATTTCACGTGCACGTCTCCGTAATAAACGATGTTGCAGCGAAATCTGAGATATTTTTTTATTATTTAAATATACGCGATGTTCGTGATAGATTGTACGTGTCATGTTGCATTTCAACAAAAGTACTACCGTCGCTTTCGATAATTTTATCGTAAACAATAATGAAGGCCGTCGTTTGTCATCGCGTGCGGGAGGAAGAAAAAAATATTGATTTGCATGTCATGAGCGATATCGCATGTCAACATCGATCACCATCTATCACTTCGGTTCCACTTTGGCGATCAGAAAAAAAAAGAGAAGGGAGCGAATCGAAATAAGAGCAGTCTTTGATTTATCTTATGCGAGACGAACGTTCTTTGATGGGATCAAAAGCATCTCATCGTTGAGTTCTTTCGAGGCTTCTCTAAAAGCCTGTGTCTGCTGAGGATCTTCCAAGGAAGTCTCTTTGTTCCCTTAAAATACTTAAACGAATCAAATGCAAGCAGACGTACGAAAGGGATGTCAGAAGTGGCATTTAAAAATTGATTCTCAGCTGCGCATCACCATCATCATCACCATGAGGGTACCGTTAAGTCGGCGCACTGCAGCAGCGAGCCCAGGCTGACCGATAACGACGTCAGCCCCGGTCTGAGGCGGAGAGGAAGCCGAAGGGGCCAAAGCATGCACCACAGCCATCACAGGAAGAGCAACGCGTTTCTGGACGTTCCCGACTCCTCGTCGCAGATGCCCGCGAGGGAGGATGGCGAGGACGAGGATAGCTACAGACTGAGAAGCTTCAGCCTCACCAGCAAAGGTAATCTCGTTAGGTTCTAACCGATCTTCTAAGAATCTCGTCGTTTAAAGATCGTGCGTTGCATGCAGCACGTATATGATAAAATTATACAATCCACGGTTTACCGATATAATATCAATGTATCGAGCGCGACAGATGATCGTTTATTCGATTCAATTTTATCCTGGATGTTTGGTAACAAAATATTTATGAAAAAGTCGGAAGTGTCGCGTTAAAAGCTTCGCCAGAGCTGGTCGATGTCCCATGGTAAACGTACAAGATCCCATGTATGCGCACGTGATGTCTGATCAACGCGCGACTTACACCACTGTGTGGGCGACTCGGTAGGAGGAGGCTCGTATAATAACAAACGAAACCGAAAGGAGATCTATTTGTAGCAGCACGAAAAATCGGAACGATATCCGGAACCAAATTAGAGTGGTCCCGAAGGTTAATAATGATCTCCCTCGCGCGTTCTCTCTTTCTTTCTCTTTCTCCTCGCAGAAAAAAGTCGACGCTCCCTTTTCACGTTTATATGACGTGACGCACGCGTTTCGGGTGGGGCTTTCCTCGAGATACACGGCCGTGCGATTACACTGCCGCTCAAAAGTACGTACGTGGACACTTCCTCGTCCGTAAATGAAATAGGTCGATAACGTTTCGTATCGCACGGCGCGAGAAACGGTGTCCAGATACTTTCAAGAAACGGTGGATCGGGAATCGAGCACGGCAGAGGCGAGTGAGTTCAAACAGACGGATAAAACGATTTTTCAAGCGTGCACCGGCTCTGGGAACGGAGACTCGCGTGGCGAGCAACATCAGGGAGTTTCGAGGAAGTCGTGCTCGAGTCCGCGTCACGACTATAGATACTCTATTTTCGCTTATCTCCTCGTTGCTGATCTCTCGCTCGCTCCCACGTCGGGCTCGGCCTCTCCCTCCGGCTACCGCGAAATCGTGTATTTCTGGCTCGACGAGAAACGAGCGGTTCCAAGGTACGCGCAATGATGCGCATCATAACTGTAGGGCCGAATTACTTGTTCGTCTTTCGATTCTTTCGTCCAGCACCGGTGGTCGTTTCATCGACGATGCTCGAATCGTCGAACTTCTCGTACGCTCGTTTCTCGATCTTCTTTACGGATCTTATTACGCTTCCAACGGTTCATTAAGAAGTGCATTTTCGTATCGTTTCATCGTGACTCGACGTATCAGAAGAGTCTTCGTCACTTCCGAAAATAACTCGCTGCCCCAGAGGGATAGACTATTTTTCTACGCTGATTTACATCGATATTCGTCTTGGCTGTTTTACATCGATATTCGTCTTGGCTGTTTTACCCGGCAACCGTTGATTTCTACGAAAACATTTGATCGCGTGAATATTTGTTGTTCCTTCTGTTGCGAATGTTTCCCGGTTCTTATAATATAATACCACTGTCGTTCCCCGGAAACGGTCTGATTATTGTTTTCTTCTACTCGTTTCATTAAGAATTTCGTCGAGAGACGTGGAAGAAAAATAATCGGGATTCAATACGTTTATTTAATCGGGTTCTACTGTAATTGCGATCTTCTTGGGAGATTATTTATTCGAACAATTAATAATTGTTCCTCGGATGAAAATGTTTACAAAGATTTTCTATGAATACATGTGTCAGAAAACTAGCTGGAGAATTATTTCGGAGAGTATGCATTGTTTCCAAAGAAGTGATTTGATCGAAACGTTGGCCGACATTCCTGGTAAAGTCATCGTTAGATGCGCCGCCAACAAGAGGGAGGATCCCACCCCTTCCGAGTATTTAGGAGATCAAAGATAAGATCCTCAGAGGCAGACGATGTTTAGCGTGGCTCGAAGTCTTTAATCTAAACGCGTTTCATGATTTCGCGTTAAACAATTTCCGGGAAACGGTCGTTGATTTCGAACGGAGGCAGATTTACCTCCCGGCTGGACGTTGTATCAAAGCTGACCAAGTTTACTGACTGCACACGCACTGGAATTGACTCTAATTCCCGTGGTTCATCGGTTTGTTTGATCCGATGATTAGCTACGCTCGATGATTGTTGAAAGAGTTTGCGGCAACGAACCATCACGATTCAACGCATCAATTCTTGCGGCGACGAACCTCGGCATAATTATACAAGTTCTTTTTTCTTCACTGAAAAAGTGCGCGTCAGTTTAATTCCGCTGCGAGCACGATCGATCCGCGAGGCCGGTAATTAAAGTGGCTATCCTTTTCAGTCAGTCCCCCGAACGTTCGTTGAACAGCGTGTGTAATATTTTTTGGCCCTCCTGTCGTCGCGCGCGTTATCTCTTTTTAACCCATTTGCCAGTCCTCGAATTATAAAAAATCCCACGCTAATTGCGACAGCCGGCTGGAATATTTTTCGCGTCGGGCCACGTTCTCATATTTTTCGTCGAGGACATATTTTAATTTACGGTGATCATCATTTTCCGTCGATAACGAATTTTAAATGGAACAGCGGCGCAGGATTTTTATTGTTTTTCGAATGGTATTCCTCCCGGGGAAATTGATCACCAAGCAAAGTTTCCTCGACATCGCCGGTTTGTACGACGTCGTTATTCCTCGTTAATCAATTTGGCAGGACGGAACGTGTAATACCTACAGGCCAATAACGTCGGCCAAATCCTCTTACAATTAATGCCAGCGGTATTGCGAGCGACGCGATGCTTGAATCATTTAATACCGAAAACTACCGAATCAATCGTCGTCCCGATGTCTTTGTCAGACGAATTTATGATCGTCAAAGCGAAATGATAGCTCTCTAATATCTGGCCAAACCGGTTATCACCGAATTCGATCACGACACTGCTTCGGGTCGGTTTATTATCCAGTTAACATCGTTGCAGATTCGATGTATTCAAACATTTTGAAATAGACAATAATTAAACGTTACGATTTCACGAGATGAAACGATTGCTTCCTCTCATGTTCTCGGTCTTCTAAGTGACAATAAGAACTCTTAAAATGAACGACGCTCGTCATTAATTTATGCATTTTCATTTCATTACATGCACTACTGTTTTTAATCATGTTAAAACTAGCATTCCCCACTGGTCTGTGGAAGATCAGATCGTTTCTGTCATCGTCTGAGTTGAATTTAATCGCGTATTACGTCCACGTTCAGGATAATGATTGATAATATTGAAGGGAGAGCGACAAGGGACACGGTTAACCGCGTTTTCTTAGAGGTCCCTGTTAGACCGGAATGAATATCTCGGCGTAGGACGACGACGTGCCTCGCGAGCTCGGATATTGAACGTTTGCCTAACCATAGGATATTCGTGGGGTCAACGGACCAGCAGGACAGGGAGGGTGGCTGACTCGTCGTTGGTAAACATAACGACATAGGCCGGGTATACGAACAGACCTTCTAATTTTTAATCATTTATAAGTAAGTAATATATAATAGTTTTCATTCACTTGATAATCAAACATCAATCAGTATACAATTTAAGATACACACACACAAACATTCTAATCTTCATAGTACTTCGCTTGGTAGCAAAAGTTGGACTTTGGAGACGATACGAATGCAAAGAGCTACGGTAAAAGTTAGATAGATATCACTTGGGTATTCAGTGTCAGCCGAGCAGTTCTACAGTTTGTATTGTAATTCCGTCCGTATCAACTCTCCCTGTTCTATTTCGTTCATTGCATCTCGTTTAATAAGAATTTTCGAGTTTAATTACATTCTACAGGTAATTAGACGTTGCTCGTTTTTTGGTGACAATTCGTCATGGTATCGCGGTGATAGTTAATTAAAGTGAAACTAGAGAGCAGTCGCTCGTGCCCTGATGGGTAAAGTGCGGTATAACGATTTGTTGACAATGCCACGAGGCAGAAGTATATGAATATATACATATATATATATATATATATATATATATATATACAATACACATGTGGCTGGCATGTGTATACAGGTGTGTTTTCCGTCATAAACACTCCGATGAAATGACTAGAGCCGTGATATATTTATAAGCGCGCTATGAATAACGTTCCCTCATTTTTCCGTCTTCTAACATCCGCCATTTAGGTAATAACAGGTTTTATCTGTAGTTCCCATTCTCACAAGGGAATCACTTTCATCGATCGGTCGATTTTTATTCAAGAGCTGTCCCTATTTGGTCGCTTTCCAAAATTTTCGATTCACACTAAAGAATATTATGCAAAATCTGTGTAGCTGGAATTTTGTCAGTGATTTCATTCTGTTCATACGGTAAACCATTACAAATTGGAATTTGAAATGAAATAGTTGAATTCGACCTTCGACGCGAATCGGCGTGAAAGGTCCGCGGTTGGCCGCGAGTCACGGTGCCACGGAACCGTCGAACGCGTTCGCCACGGTAATAAAAAGTTAATGAAAGGGGCCACCGAAATAGAATCGGGTTTTTAAAAATAAAGCGCAGCGCTGTGGCGCACCCCTGGCTCCGTTTTAAAAGAAGAAAATCCCGTGTTTACGAAGGGCTGCCGGCTCGACGTACGGAAAATTATTTAATCACAGGCATGGTCGACCGAGTGAAATAAAACGAAAATTTCTTCCAGGGTTCAACGAGCATTATCCCCCACCACTTTTTCTACGTTCGCTCAAAGTTCGTTTGTACGCAGACGATACGTCGTCGTGTGAGTTGGTTCGAACGGTGTACGAGACACGGGACGTGCTATTGCGTTTCAAAGTCGACGCTGTAAACCGCTCTAAAAATATTCCGCGAAAGACGACGACGCAACCCTTCCTCCGTGGCCCAGCCACCCCGATTTATGGCCCCTTTAACGCGATCAAACTTTACGATCGGATACCAACTTTAATTAACCGCCGTCCGCAAACATACGAGCGTCCAATATGAAACGACGCGAAACTGATTTCATTTAGAAGGCTCGTGTACACTCGCCTTGTTCACTCTTCCTTTATTGCATCGTTACCGTTTCGTTCCTTCTTCAACGAAATCGAGATTCTGCCGTCTCTTTTGTGTTATTGTAATATTTCAAGATTGAGAAAAGTAAACGCTGTGTTTTCAGTTCTTTCGCGTGGCCGTAGGTGACGCGAACGATGAAATCTCCCTCGCTCTCTCCAGGGACGATCCGTCGAAACTCGAAACGAGTGATAGATCGACCAATAATCGCCGCTGTCCCAACGGTGTTAATTTTGTTAAATGATTTTAAATGGTGGGATGATGCAAAAATGAATCACTTTTACCACCGCTTGAAAGAATTGTGAAAGACAATGAACAGATGTATTCACATGACCAGAAGAATGAATCGAAAAATAGTCGCGTGCATATCGCGCGATCAAGTTCTATATTTCCGTGTACGTTTTTTAATTCAAACGTGACCTGATGGAAATGCCAAATTGAAAACTGCATAAAGGGATTGAGAAACAGGTTTCAGCAGAAATTCGTTTCTAACTTTCTATTAATATATTGACGGTTTTTTAAATACTTTTCATACATCGTGCTAACAAAATTGTACGAATTATACGATTCCAATATCACATTTTTAATTTTACGATCAGTCGTCTCTCAACCTCGTTTGAACGTATAATGAAAATTTCTATCGCAATTAGCTTCGTTCAAATAGCCATTGGATAATTTTCTCCTTTTTTTTCTCACACGTGCTGGCTAAAAATATTCGGGCAGTAGTGGCGCGAATATTGCGGGTGTATTGTTTCGCGCCTGGAATTGGGTCGTGCAACCGCTTTGTTCGTTAAGAAACGTTTTGTCAAATGACGCCCGCTTTTCTATTTTTAAGTCCCGCGCCACAGGAATCGAACTACGATCAATTTCAGAAACCTCCTCGATTTCGGTAAATAACCCGGAACGGTAAATGCGATCGTCGAACGAGAAGAAATCTTGATGTGTATCCACGCTAATTTCAATCTCGATGGTAAACAGTACGTAGGAACGAAGGCAGCAATTAAAAATGATTCGTTCTTTATGCGTTCGTGCCTGATTGAACGGTGAATTAACGATAAAGTAAATCGGGACGTTCCACTAATTAGCTACGGTCCACATATAATTATACGTACAACAACGATTCTGTGTATTTTTTCTTCTAACTACAATATTTAATACCGTTGGCAAATTCTCGTGAAATTGAAAACTATTTTTCTCAGAACTTCGAAAAATACTTCAAGTAAAAGTTGTAGTCACTGTGATTATCCGCAAAAAAGGTCGTATATAATTTTTTCCATCTGGACTACTTCGAGATTAATTATTTTGTTCATCGTCAAATACTTCTTAACGAGTGTAGTTAGAAGGAAATTGTACAGGACCTTTTTTGTATCTGACTTGTTTGAGAGGAAAGATGGTAACGAGATTTAATATTCAGATACGGAGAATTGCAGGGTCGTTGGGAAATGAATTACAAGACTGCGTATTTTCATGGAAAATGAAACATTTGCATCATATTTAAATATTGAAATACGTATTTCTGCACATTGCATTTTCGTTGGACCTGCATCTAAATGTTTTACTCGCGTCGAGATTCCTTCCAAGGGAAAGGTTACAAAAGAAGCATATGAAATTTTTAGTAAAAAGCGACCCGGTTTTCTATCCGTAACTTATATTTTAGCTGGTGAAAACAGCAACGCTTCTTGCGACTTTCCGGTTCTCGCGACAAAAAGAAAATTTTCACCGTCGAGGAAATGCGACCGTTGCGAAACAAACGTTTACGTAAAAAAGAATTCATGCGAGACATGCAAATTTTTAACATCGTCGAGGACTCAAACGGTCTACGTGACAATTTCACAAAGATAGTGTTCATTTACGTTAGTTTGAAGTTTACCAGATCTTGCGATTCAGCTCTTCACCTGCTCCGACGTTTCGCGTCTGATAATTAAGTAGTAAAGCACGACTTTGAGGAAACGTTCGCCTGGCAAACATTCCGTATTATTGTTAAGTCGTGACTCGAAGTTTCCAGAAGTTTCCAGAAGTACCCCCAGCCCTGTTAGATCAGTATCGGATTCCAACTCCTATCAAATCGCTCTTAAATACTTCCTATCGGTTTCTACGATCGTCAATGATTTACCGAAAACATCCTTTCGGTGATCACGCAATTTTTTATCGTTCCCGTTAGTCTCGCCACGATATTCGTATGCGCACAAAGATTTTATGACACGCGTACGTCGTCGGCTGGACACACACGTATGTAATAATGATTCGCACGGATCGATATTTCATTACCCGGACACATTGACGAGGCTTGATACGGTAGTCGAGGCGGAAGTGGTCGAAGGTTCCACGTTAAACGGCATGAACGGATCTTGTCGTTTCAAATGCAGAGGGACTCGACTAAACGTGAACCAATGAACGCACCGATGGTCGACGTTTTATTAACACCGACCATTTCCAATTACTTTTAACCGACCGATGCTAATTAATTGCATCTTCTTGAACTTAGTCATGCAATTTAAACGTGTACTTAAGGTCGTTTGAACGAGCAAGCTCATGCAATATAGTATAAATTTCGCATTTTCATGAACGTGGAGAAGTTTACAAATTTTTTTTCGGAGGGTTCGATGCGTTCATTATGGTTCCGTTTAGATGTTTCTTGAACGTCAGTTCTAACATCATTTTAGTATATGTATATCCTTACAAAAAGAACGGCCTTCTATTTCATAGACTCTTCGCTGCAGGCTTCATTACAGAAACGGTATTCGCGTTCCGTGTTCCGTCGTGATGAAATTCAAGTATCAGACATCCCCGGCATTGGTTAATTTCGTTAAGAAAGTTTCCTTGCCGTGAGAAAATGAAATTCCACCGGGCAGGCAGGCAGTGTTCATGCTGATCTCGTTAAACCGCCCTGTTCGGTTTCAACTACATAGACCCGAGGACGCGGGTTTTATATCCATTATACGTTATATATATTTTACGCACACTTATAAACGCGACGCGTGCATCGTGAGACTATATGTATACGTACAGTTCGGCCCACGGTACCACCAGTCGCTCTTCTGACATAATCGAATGACAGAGAATCTTTTTAAAACCTCTTTCTCTCACGAATGGAACGATAATTCGATAGTCCTTAATTTTGTTTTGTGCCCAGTGGTCATTTAATAAACCTTTGACATGCTGCAAGTAAACAAGTTGCGAACGTTGTTTCACTATTTTCGTTCCAAGGTTTTAAACAATTTCGTAGGCGTTCATTATGAGCAGTGAAGTACACGTACAACTTTTAGTCCCCGTCTCAGTGTATAATAATTCGTTGGCACACGCGTCGCAATTGTCTTGAAGGCAGTTCAGGGAGAATGACGTAAATTTGAAGAATGTTTCACGGATAGTCGATCAACCGTTTCGACGATCGCAGTAGCAGTAATTGTCCAATGTCCGCGTTTCGATGAATTACTCATTCGCACGTATACAGTATCGGAATTTGAATCGCTGGCAGCGGCGAAGGTAAGTTCACGGTGTCGCGAATACCGCGATTCTCTTTTCGTGAATACAAATTGCGACCGGGGCGGGGAAGAAGTGGAACAGGCGGATTTGCATTCATCTTTTACGAGCGACTTGCCCTGTTCGCACGTTAGTAGAAGTGGTTACGGAAATATTGCCACAACATCGGAATATTTATGAGCCTGTGGCGGTAGCAACGGTACCGTTTATCATCGTCACGCTCCGGCTTGACTGACGGCGAGTTAAATTCGTTCCATCGCCCCCGATGCGTCTTTCTTCAACGATTATCCTTCATATCACGAATTATCTCACCGTCCGGCTGGTAGTCGATGCGGAATTTCATCTACTGATTGATTTTATAATCGATACAACGGTCGATCTATTAATTGATTTTATGACTTAATTCGATTCAACTCGCATTCGATCTGGTCGCTAATCTAATAAATATTTTGGAAAAACTGCGTTGTGTCTGCATCACGTGAGCGGCTAAGGGCCAGAGGCACCGTGGCACAAAGTCGGAAAAAAAAGAGAGATAACGTTTCGATATCGAATATTCGCGAGCAAAGGGTGTAAAAGCTTGGGCGCACCCTTTGCGCACGTTTTTCCTTGCGTTGTCCAACACGTTGAAATTCAACAGGAGAGATTTTATCCGGTTTTCCTCGAGCGTGCCCATGTGTTCCACGCGAAATATCGCGTCCCTCCGAGCACGAGCGTCATCATTAATTCGCATATCTCGCCTTTCCACCGTCGCGCTGCTTCCCCGTGGCGACGTTGTTTCAAGGGTTATCGGCCTTTGCCTCTCTTCTACGACGACTGCTCCTCTTCCACGATGCAGATGATTCTATTGTCTAGTGTTTCTTTGCGAACCTTTGAATTTCGAAGAACAGGAAACCATCTCAACGTTTGTTTCGTAATACGAAACAAGAAATATGTTTTACAAAAGAGAAGAAGGACTCTTTTATTTTAGAATTAAATTAACGTGTAACGCGCAAAGCGATGCAGTTTAGAATTAATAATAAGATAACGATTGTTGTTTCAATTCTTTGCCCACCGACGTGTGTACCGCTACAGCTTAGAACAATTTGGCAGAGCCTCTCGAATCGTTCCAACGTTTAAACTTTTATTAATAGACACTGCCCTCACCTATCCGATCGCCAAATCCGTGCACCTGTACTTTGTTTATGGAACCGTTCTTGCTACTCGGAAATCCGTTCTCCGATACCCAAGACTTTAGGGCTCACCAGCAATAAAACAGGTATTACTTGATACCTGATCCGTGTGATGATCGATCCATCGTCTTACAGTTGAATTTTCTGACTGATACAGCAGTCGATGATCGTTCTATTAAGTGATTCGATATCTCATACGCTGATCTTCTAATTGACCTGAATTATCCGTACGAAATGAACTCTCGTTCACAGACTTGAGAGATCCGCGGTTCAACAATAAAACCGTCGCGTGTCTCACCAAGAATTTTTGCTAACGAAAAGGCCGGCTTTACCGTACGATTTTTCTCGCACGAGTTACATCGACTTTCGGTCGAATCGATCGGCTCGCGGCACGTGGTGCACGTTCGAGTTTTACCGGTGACAAAGACAACGGACCAAAGGACGGACGGACGGATATCGGTGTTTTCACTCGCTAAACAGGACGCCCGTTGTCTCGAAAACGTGTCGTGGCTACACCCACATCGGCGCGGACGCATCGAATCATCTTCGTACAGCGACTCCTACGGTGTACGTGTCGAACGTGACGCCGACTCCCACGGACGGGGTAAAGTGGATATTAGTTTACCGTGACAACCGTTATACGTGATAATTGAACAGAATTTTTCCTATTATTAGATAGATCTATAAATAGCCGTCTCGATTGATTCGGACGACTCGTTTATGTTTCATGTATCACCTAATTCTCGTTACAACACGTTCTTACGTATCACCTCGCAGTCGTTCGTATACATGACCGTGCAACGTTCGCGGCGACGTCGCCGCGTTGAACATACACGTGTGCAAGCTCGCTGTGTTTAGAATTGTTGCAATGAGCCTCGAAGGCTGCGGCCTCAGGCAGCGATCCAATTAATTTCACTCCATCACGCATGGGAGTGTCAAACTCTTCGCAGCATCTTAAATAATCTTGTTTACTTTGAAACCGTTTCATCGAATCCGATTAGTCGTGTCAAAATCACTTTGGGTCGACGATTCGATTAAATCGTCGACAAGGTTCAAGGGAAGACTATTGTCGGAGCAATTTTGCAGAAAACGTCGAGAAAAGCTTGAGAATCGTGTCGGGTGACTTCCGCGGTTATTTCCTCGGATCCGTCGTCGGATTAAATCCGATGGCATCGGTTTCTCGAGAATCCATTAACGCTTTACGCCGGCCGTCGTTCAAAGCCGGATGATTCCTTCGCAAACGCTCGACGCCATGCTGCGTCGGAGAGACTGGGCCAGGGAACCTTTCACGAGCATCGTTTCAAGCTCTTCTTAAAGGCCGGTGCTCGAACTTCGCGAGACGAGCTTGTTAGTCGGCCATCAGTTGCACCTCGGCTTAATTTAAGTTGAAACTTAACGTAGGCGTTTGAATTATCTCGTCTGACTCGTATACGTTTAAATATACAGTGCCTGGCTAATTCGTTTTACGCCTTACCAAGATGTTGGACTTTCCACCCTTTCACGTATGATCAGACATTTTACACGCGAAATAGAATATATCTATTAATTTTACTGGTCAACGAAACATCAATTCTGCCATTTACCTTTTCTTGTTTGTATAACAGGAAATGATTGTTAAAATTGACAGACTAATCGTGATCCTTTTCTGATTTCTTAATTTTTTAAATCAAGCAGGGAAACAATTGTTGGCACTCGATCCTCGCATGTTGCACCCCCGAGGAGCACTTCCGGTTGTTAAAATTTCCAATTCAAATAACCGTAGATCGGGGGTAAGTAATGTTTAAGTACTTCCTCTCGACAGGCTTCAGAACGTATGCAAAATTCAGAAAACTGGCTGAGAAAGTGCTTACCGACCTTCCCGCGCCATCATTTACACATTCATAGCTCTCTGAGAACGCCTTGGAAACGACAACCTGTCCAGGCGAGGCGAACACACAAAAGAAATCTAAATCTTTCTTCTCAGGATTCTTCACACTTTTTTTTAACTCGGCTGCGTTTACGAAAGAGAAGATATCAAACTAGAAATATTGAACGTAAAATATACGCGAGGTTTTATTCAGAATATAGTTTCGCAGAAACAATTCGAATCTTATTCTCGGGACTGGCGCAACCTACTTCTACTTGATAAATCAGCTCCAGATGGTTCGCGCGTTCCGGTTTGCCTGCGTTCTCAATAAGTCATTATCAAGAACAAACGCGTCGATACGTGCAACTAACGGGGGTGAATTCGTTCTAACTAGGTTACAACTATCGGCCCGGGATTATTGGTATTATTTTCCAGCGGAACGCGGATACTTTAATGAGTACCAGCCGTACCACCGGCTGCCTACCTCGTAATTAGCATTGTCGTCGTCCGATAACGAGTTCCTAGAAAACATCCGTACAACAAGTTCTTTAATACCTGAATTACTCACGAAGCGATGAATTTACGAGATAAAATGTACATTAAATATCGCGTTCATCTCATACCATCTAATTTATATTACGTAGCACCAATCGTATTTCTTGCACATTCCAGAGTGTTTCAAGTGTGCTCTGTATTGATTCACAAGATTCAGACCTGTTGTTTAAATGATCTTCTTAATTCAGTTTCGTTAGAAAACAAATCCATGATTCTTTCTACAAAAACTGTCTTCGGAATGTGCCTTTATCGATTTCATAACAGATTATGCAACGCCGGTTGGTCGAATTAATTGTCCTGTCAATTTCAGACGTGATTCTATTCTGACAGACGATACATACCTACATTCCAAGGTGTGCGTATCGGTCGGAACGAATTCACAGGTGAAATCCTTTGAGCGCAGGGTCACACGCCGAATATCGACCTTCGCTGATGCTGTTCTGGTTTGTGACAGAGTTCGCTCGATTCCCTCAGTCGTTAAACGCTCTCAACAGGTACCGACAGGTCTGAAGTAATTTCGTAAACGAGTCGCGCTCGCCGTTTTGATTTACTCGTTCGCGAATATTTACACCGTCTCGCTTTAATCTAATTACCAGTCTAACTCGTCATCAGATTTTATTCAACGTTCGGAGAACTTCTCTTTGTATCATGTTCAATATGCAGTTCTTCGCTTTCTCGTTTTACATCTAAATTTGAAAGTGTTTTCAAATAATGCAATGTAACATCAGGTTCGAATCGTAATTTCATCGATTCGTTTCTTCAAGTGTAAATTAATCTAATGACACCGTGTCTGATTCAAAATTCGTTGGGCAGAAGCATAGTTAGAGTCGCGGGTCTCCTTGAGTCTTCCTCGCGATTGGCCGTGACCGAAAAATCATTTCATCGGAGTGGGAGCGAACGTATTTTTATCACAAAATTTATTTACACATAAACGGGACGGAAACGAATCCCGTTTCCCCTGATAAAACCAATAACCTTATGAATATTTAATGGCGCGTTCCGAGCTCGGAGAAATGTAAACAAGAAGACGCTTCCCACGTACATATTTATTTGCCTCTGATGAACCCTTTGTTTCCACAGTTTAAATAACGTGTGTACCACGTAAATCTCAATATAGTTTATCAGATCTCTGATAACGTTCACTTACCGATCTGAAAGGAATATTTTTCTCCCAATAGAGAATTACGTTATGTAGGTCACACGAAATTTGCATTCTCACACATTGGCAATTACCGATCATCGATGAGACGACGAATTACGTACTATCAGAGAGATCCAATCAGTGATGTGCATTGGACTTTTTCAAATCCGATGTCCCCGTTTCATCGTCGATTTTCAATACTTGCGTTACAGGTGTGGTTAACAGGGGCGACTCTTTTCGAAGAAGAAGATCAAGGTCGAACTCGCTGGCACCGGCCGACGTGGAGAACGAGGATAAACGTAATCTACCAGCGAAAGATATCACCTCCTACACGGTGGCGATGCTCGGTGCCACGGGCGTCGGGAAAACCGCCCTCATCAGCCAATTTATGACCAGCGAATGCATCAACGCGTACGACAGGCAAAAAGGTGCGTTACGTGTCACTTATACAAAGAACCTTGCGATCATCCATGTAATTATTCATTTAATTAATATCAATCATGCGACCTATCATTCGATCTGATAATTTTAGTGGCGGATGATCGTCGCGCCGGTCAACGGACGAGTCACTTTAATTATTCATGAATCAGACATCATTCGGCATTCATTTATCACTGGTTTTGGTAATTGACGTAATAATCAATTTTTCTTGTTATTTTATTAACACTGGATCTACCAAAAGTGGTAAAAATTACTTGTTTGGCATTTCTTATAATCATTAGTCACATTCAGTACGTCTCGTTTTCTAAAATTTTGTGTGACTTTTTCTTATTAAATTATTATTATTATCATTATCAATTTATTATCCAATTTTCACTGATAAAAACGTAAAAATTGCTACGTCTTTTCTTATGTCTTATTAACTTGAGAAATGAGTCATTTTGACCCGCCGTTAATCGCCGGTAGTTCTAGTCTTAATAAAATAGATCTTATAATTCCTGTCTCGTATTTGATCCTATGATTCTAATTGAACGTAATCTGATAATTAATCGTCGCCTATCAATTGATCCGTCGATCGACGTAATAATTCGTCTGATGACGTATTGAAGCAGCCGATAAACCTGTGAAGCATCGTTACTGGAAATTTGATTACGTTCGGTGCGACTGGTCATTAATAAGCGGGTGAAAATTTGATCGTCCGTCGCGCGTCGTGGAGAGAGTGGCAGCCGTTTGAGACGCGTACGTGAGACCCTGGGATATTGGCAAGCTAGATTTCCGGCCGGGTCAAACCGGAATGAAATATGCCTTAATAAAGTTAAAGGTCGCCACGTTTTCCGCTGCGCGCAAGTACTCCGGCTAGCCGTGGTTTATAGCGTCACGTTTAAACGCCGCTGGGAAATATTGCACTGTTTGGAAAGTTGCTATGTTCTTTTATAACTGTGTAACTCGGCCCTGCTGGGTTTTATAACGGAGAAAAAAAACAATACAGAAGCAAAAGCAAACGTTAAATTCTCTCTTAATCATTTTTCATGAATTTTATATCAAGTATCGAATGATCAATCGAATTTATTTTTTTCATGAACTCTGTTACATTTCTAGTTTATCTCGCTTCGTCTTATACGAGACGATCCTTCAATGGTATCAAGCAGCGATCGGTATCCAAGTCGATGGGCCGTGAATCGTCGGGGAAATTCGTAATTTCTATTTTCGACACGGCGTGTAATTATGCCCGGGGCTTCCGTTGCGACACGCGGATATTTCCGCGATGGAAACGGCCAGTGGTGGCCGAGCTCGTACCTCGCGACACGTCGATGAAATAGTATGGAAGGTGGTCCACGCTCGCTGAAACGATGGACCACTTGCCAGCTCTCTCTCGTTCATACGAATTAAAGCCGATGACTCACAATTTTCGCCCGTGAATCATTTCGACGTTCAGAAGCCACGTGCAATTAATAAATATCACGTACGATCAACAATACGATTTAGGCCAGAGAAGAAATTATAATTGGTACACCGCAACGCTTTGTTCGAATCGACGTTGAGATTCGATCCAACGGAGAATTCCGATATTCGTTCGTAAATAATCGTGGTATCGTTTTCAACGATTTACAGCTAGCGGCTCGTTACATCGTCAAGGTTTACGTAAGCCCGGAGTTTCGGCTAGGTAACACCCGAGTCGAGAATCGATCTCCTTCGAGGAAACGAGCAGGAACGATAAATACGTCAATTGTATTTAGATCCCGTCGCGATTCGCGTTTTCTGGAGAATTTTCCGAGTGATCGATTGCTTCTAGTGGAATATTTTCGACCGATCAAAGCGGATATTTTCCATTTTAAATTCAAATAAAATCGCGTTCTCGCGCGGTTCCTTTTTTTCTTCAATTTGCGTCGGTCAAGCAAAATAAATATTTGAACGGATATACAAATGAAAAGTTTGAAATCAAACAGCACTTGCGTCGGTAATGTTATTCTATATTTCAATTTGATCGATCTTTTCGGAAGAAATGCATTTTTTACGCGGACACGAACGATCGGCAAAATCGAATCGGATTGTTGCAGTAGTTGGGCGACAAGGTAGAAAACAAATAGACTCATCGGAACATCGTCAACCTCGGCGCGATACTCGATTTTGCTAGTTAAATCACGCGTCCGTTCGCGTCAGGGAATCACCGTTAATTTGCGGAAAACAGACCCCCGAGGCGAAACGTAGTAGTGAACGATATCATCTTTTCCCATCACCGTAGTACAAGTAATTAAATGGATCTATTCATATACGAATTCTATTTCAATTACTCGTACGATACGCACAGAGGATTGAATAAAAAGTTTACACAAGATCTCATCATTTATCTCGCGCAAATAATTAATTAAAATATTCTCAAATCATGTATTAAGGATTATAAAAAATTACAAAATTCCGTGATTGTTGCGTTCATATTTCTTTTATAAATGAAATCAAAATTATGTCATTCGACATAAGAATTCAAGATGTGATAACTCTTTTAGTAGAATCGCAAAATTTCTAAAATTTCGTAGTGTTTTATTAATGTAATATCTAGTAACTGTTAAAATTCTAATACTTTGCCACTGTCTTTGTGTAAGGGTTTGTACAACCTTAATAAACGGTTCTGCAATTTTCATAAATGCAAAGAGACCGAGTGGGCATAAAGGCATAAAAGATTATGTGGAATAGGTTCCATTGCTTCGTTCCAACAATGCCGCTTCACTGCCGGCATTACTGCGCTCAATATGCAGTATTTTATTCCCGGCGCGACTCGAAGAAACGAATGACCAACCGGCCGGTCATCGAGTGACAGCCGGTTTGGAAGGGATATCTGGAAAGGACGCATGTCAGGGTCTTCTTCTTTGCCAAGTGACAAAAACTAGAATAAATCAGCCGGTCGCGTGAGCGCCCTACATCTCAATGGAGTCGCGTTCTTACGAGATTTGGCTGGCCCCTTTCATTCGGAATCCTGGCGTCGCGTCTTCTCGTCGCTACGTGCATCCTGTAGGACAATATTTGTTCTCGCGAGGACACGAAGTCTGCTTTAGAGAATTTCTATACCGCGAATTTTTCTGAACAACTTTTCCATTCTCGATTCGATAGAAGAAATTCCCTTTACCGCTTCCGCGCACGTACGTGCATAGGTATATGCATTTTACTTATCGGCGTTCGCGTCTGTCTCGTGAAATTCGTCGAAGTTTGCGAGAATTCTGGGAGTGGTAAGTTCACTCGAAAACTCGACGACGACGGTGAAAGTTTGTCAGGCAAACGAGGAACTTCGGCCGATAGCGTCTTATTTGGGCGTATACTGTATTAGATGAAATGAACCGTGAACAGTAATTGACAAACCGGAAGCCTCGAATTTTCCTCTATACATAATATGTATAAATGGGTGCCTCTGTAGGGAAATCGAAATTGCGATTGCGTCTTATCCAGTCGACGATTTATCCGTTCTGATCGTCGTTAGGTTCTCTCGCATAGAAATTTGCGAAATTGAATCATCGTCCGATTCAGTGTTTCATTATTATTCGGTTCACTTTCTGATTCGACCATTCTAATTCTAAAACGTTTTATATCCGGATATATAAAGGCATGTCAGTTGTTTAAGTTTTTCGCATTAAACGAGATCGATAATAAACGTATTAAATTTAGCATTATATTGTTACGATACATTAATAAATTGTGCGGCAGCTGGTGTACATATGAACGAGAGTATAATAACGTTGTTACCTGCAAACTAGATCACTCGCATGAAGACTTAATAACTAGCTGCTGATGATCGTTCGGCAAAATTGTTGTTGCCGTATATTACTAAGAAAAATGATAACACGAATACAACCAGCAAATTTTACATTCAATTATGGGATGCATTTAAGCGGCTATTGAATTATTTAACGGTCTACCCCTGGCTACCTGAAATTTTATGTTAATGGGCGCTCCGTTCGGGTCAGTAAATATTCATAAATAAATATAAAACATATCGTGAACGGTTGTTTCAAAAAACCCATGGGATTATATGCTAATTAAATAATCGCAAAATGATTTATGATTTCCTTTCGATTCGTATTCCTTTTTTAACACGATTGCCGCGTCACCCACATATTCGGGATACAGCAAAGTTTCTCGTCGGGCCGTGTCACCCGTTTTCGGGTGACGCTTATTTGGCTACTTACAAAGAATCGTCATAGGTATTTGAAAAGATATTCTGCAGGATGTAATAAAACTATTGAATTGTTAAAATGGTCAATTGTAGTTTCTTCGGTATCATCAGCTCTTCTTTCTTCCTCAATGATCAATTGTTGTAAAATTTCGTTAATAGTATCTTCATGACACTCAATATCACTACGACTGCACTTATCAATATCCGAATCAGAATCAGACGATTGCTACTCATCGCTACTCTCCGAATTTGTGTAAGCCTCGTAATACCTTTCTTTTTCACTGCTATTTGTCTTACTAAGAAATAAGTTTTCCATTTTTCTTTTCGACATTGGAATGAATTAGGACAGAGATTTTAAGTTATACCGCTCGTTATTTGACAAAGATTCAAACTGATTGTGTGGAGTGGCGAGGTAATAAGTGAGGACCTCAGGTATTTAATAATGTAAACAAATGACCAAATATGATATCATGCAAAAAAACGAAACGGGAAGTTCTTGCGAATACGCTTGATGCAGCGGCACTCGTGGCCTGAACGAAATTTCATTGGAAACACGCGCGGCAGTCAACGTGTTAAACTCGTTTACAATAGGGAGAAATTTTGTTAATATTCATAATTTAAATTACTGAAAACTGTTATGCAAATTGATTGCTTCGATGACCTACTCACTTTAATTAGTACGAAGTTGCAATTGCTCGATTAATTCATGAGCGACGATACGAAAACGTAAAACGAGAGGCGATACTTTCATCCGTTTTTGTCCGAAACGGTGTCGGCAGGCCCGACGCACCGTCGACGTGCACAAATCATACGCACATGTATACGCGTGGCAGAGTAAACACCGCGAGATTCGTGGACGAATCTCTGGCGAGGTTTCTCGACGGAATCGTTAATACGCCGGCTTTAAATACGACGGCTTTTAATAAGACCCGGTGTCATTAACCTTCGCGATCCACTTAGGCGAACCGAAGCCCGTTCCCGTTTTCCGAGCACCGACATCGAACCTGAACGAATGCCAATTAAAAATCGTTCATCGAATTTCCTGGGTGTCTTGTCTTTGATTTTATTCGTTAAGGGAAATTTGAGGCCTGTGTCGGTTTGGAAACGGGATCGAGGCCAAGATCTGATCAGCCGCAAAAGAGAAAGTAATAAAACGAAGGGAAATGGAAACGGGAAGGGAAAACGCGTCGGTTTCCAGGAAGGTGTAACCGAATAAGAAAAAAAGAAAACTGCAACCGAGAACAGAAATAGCGGCGGTTAATTTTGTTCGGGCCTGTGCTATAAACGCGCATCGCACAGCCTCCGCGTCTGTTCATCGTCTGACGCCCTCCTCCGCTTCTTCTTCTTCTTCTTCTTCTTCTTCTTCTTCTTCTTCTTCTTCTTTCCTCCGCCGATTTTCTTCTCTGTTCGCCCGTTCCAGGCTTTCCTTCTCGACACCGTTTGACTTTCACTTCAGAAGCTTTTAGTTTCTAAGCGTCTTCGTTCGAGAGTTTCGTGTCACACAAAATTGGAACGATTTTAATCCTCGTACTTCGACGATCAATCGAATTTGTCGTTTAGAACTGTTTCCCGCGGTGAAACAATTGTTCCGTTCACTCTTCTTCTATCTTCTATGTGCCAATGTGCGGCCAAAGTTAAGAATGTATTGGCTATACAGTCAATCCCATAAGTTTATGTACATTAGAAAAACGCATTTCCTATAATTAAAAAGAAATCAGACGTCGGAAGAACAATGCTAATAATAAATAGCTACGTGCTAAAAAGTATAGAAGGAAATATCCAATTAAGTATTGACGCTGACGAAATTTTTTTTTTTCAAAATTTCGAAAAATGCTTCAAATAGAAGTTGTTTTTCTTCTAATTTCGATATTTAACGAGTTACGTATGATTATTTGGCATTTTATTGATGTTGACAAAATCCGACCATCCCAGCGTCGAAACGGCAAACTTTTGGCAAAAAATTTCATTTCTCCTTAATTACTCCTAAACCGTTGGATTTACGGAAAAATTTTTATACAGAAATTGTAGATCTCGTCCTCTTCTACAAGAAAGGTCATATGCAATTTTTCCGTATGTCCAACGGTTGGGAGTTATTGGAAAAAAGACGAAAATTTCGCGAAATCTGAAGGGGTACACCCCTTGGAAAAATCTCGGAAAAATCGAAAATTTTTTTTTGTTGTTTATTATGAGCATTGTTCTTCCGACGTCTGATTTCTTTTTAAAAAATGCGTTTCTAAAGTGCATAAACTTTTGGGATTGACAGTATAGCCAATACATCCTTAACGGGCTTCGTGAGAATCGACAGCGGGAGGTAAAAAATTTGGGTCTAAAACACGTTTCGTACGTAGGAACGTGACGAACGATGGCGGTAACGAATTCGTTTATTTTCACCCCCGTCGGAGGGAGGCTCGTCCTTCGCGGTGACGGAGCGAGACGTGATAGTTCCGAGGAAAAATAAATGAGGCAGCAAGTCAAAGGGAAGCCTGCCGCTTCCTCTTCTCAGCTGTTTGAACCAGCTTTGTGGAGCGCTTCGTGCCTCTCGTTTCTCTACCGCACCGTCTTCCTTTTTGTTTCAGACGTGCCCAGCGAGCAATCTGTTTTCGTCATGCTGAACGGCGAGGAGAGCGAGCTCAGATTCTTAAACGTCTCCAACCCGAAGGTGAGCAGCCGCACCTCATACTTTATCGACGTACCATTCTCCTCGAACTCGAATCGTCAATTTTCTGTCCCCTGAACGTCGTTCGGGTCGCCTTTTCCTTCACGATCACTTTTCACCGATTCAACGACTCCCGTTAAAATTGATTCAAGCGTTTGGTTCATACTTTTGTTTGGAAAAGACGGAACTGGAGACGAATCACCCGGACGCTTTCATAATTATGTACTCGGTGATCGACAAGGCTTCCTTTCAAAGGGCAGAGGAGTATTTAGAGCGTCTTCACGACCAGGACCTCCTGCGGCGACGACCGGCTATATTGGTGGGCAACAAAGTCGATCTGGTTCGATCCAGGGTCGTCTCCTCCCAAGGTCAGTACGCGTATTAATAAATCGATCTGCTGTACGATTTTACTGTTCGAATTCTTGATGAAATCGTGAAGAACGCCGAGAGCTCCTAAGTAGTATAAGCCTACGCATGGTCGGACACGCCGATCCTTATTACGTACACGTTCTACTTTCTGAATCGTTAACCCGATAACGACGAGAGCATTAACAATCGGAGATCGTAAACGTACTCGTCGATACGAAATACATTATTCATCGCGGTCCCTTATCCGATCACGCAAACGTCCCTTCGTCCATTTAATAATAAGTGAAATGCTGATGGATGTCCGCTATAAATCATCGCACACTTCTTCTGGCGGAAGGGAAGAACTTTGAGAAACCAATAAACCGATCAATTTTTCTATTCTCTCCTGTACGCGCCCTTGGGTTAAAAATAAATGTCGCCCCTTTTCACCCAGATGGGAAGTGCGTGGCGTGCACGCATCGCGTCAAGTTCATCGAGGTCTCGGTCGGGATCAACCACAACGTGGACGACCTGCTCGTGGGTATACTGAGTCAGATCCGGTTGAAGAACGTGCAATCTAACGCGGAGAACCGGGCGGGTAACGGGACCAGCGAGGGTAGCGGTCATTGGTACAAGTCAAGGGGCGTGGTGCGAGCCAGCATGAAGGCCAGACAGATGCTGACCTGGCTGTTCGGCAAGGAGGACAGCAAGTTCAAGAACTGTGAGAACCTCCACGTGCTCTAAACGCAGTCGAACCTCGGTACCTGACGCTTAAATTCTAATCACACCCTTCACCGAGGTTCGCGGGCTTCCGTGGTCGCGGCGACGGGATCAAAATCGTCGTGAGTATCCGATTAATCGAGCGGAGAGCTTGGTTAAACGCGAACGATCGAACAATTCGATCGATTCAATTTTTCACGCGTGGTTCGACTTCGATCCTTCGACTGAGACGTCGTCAAGAATGCATAACGTTCCAACCGATGATTTTTATATATTTTTAACCGCTGTTGTTCGTGGTGCATCGTTGATTTGCAACCACGGAACGGCCCGAAGGGAAATAATCGGGCTCCGATCAAGGTGCCAATTAAAAGTAAACGGTGACCACTGTTTTTCTTTCTGTACGATTAATTTTAATTAACGTTAGCTCGTTAAGTACTTCCGTCGAGCACATCCTCTCGACATATTTAATATTAACTTAAGGGCAAGTTTCTCGGTGCGTGTCGGTCCACTCTGCGCACGCGAATAATTCAATTAGATGGAACTTCCAAAACGCACTGGGTTCGATTGATCCTTTGACCGAACAGTTCCTCGCTGCCGATCGATAAATCACGAACAATGCGATTAGTAATTAAACCTTTTCGCGAAGATCGTAAGTTGAGAACTGAAGGTAGCGAAGAATATTTGTTCCACCGACGGCGACGAGTCAGCAGTGTGGTCACAGGATCGACTCGAAGCGTTTGATTGCCTGTAGGATTCGAGGGAACACGAAGGAGGAAATATCGGACCATGGCATGAATTAGCGGCCACTAACGTTAACGTCGTTACGCTGTACGATAAGACCAATTTAATCTTTTTAAATTCGAGCTGTACATACCGTATATGAACTTTAACGAATCACGGATTCTGTGTACCTACGCAACAGAAACGGGAAGAACAAGAATAAGGCTGCGAGTCTACGTGTGTCGTACTATTATACATATAAATATACGTACCTACGCGTGTACGTACAGGCTGAACCATTCGACTTGATCACTTCGCTTGTTTAATCTTTTAATTCGAAGCAGAGATCCAACAAACTCTTATTTATTTCGTAGCTCTTCGGGGACAGAGTTAAAGGCAGCTAATGAAAGTCAACCAGAAACTTTTACTGTAGAGAACGTGAAGAAATCGATTTTACTACGTTTTTAATAGCTCGCTCTCTTGTCCGTTTGCTCGGTACAAATGTTTTGCAATTGATTTTAAACTAACTTTCCGATGAGCTAGAGACTTGAAACTTAAAGCATTGCTCAGAACTGAATAACAATGAAATACTAAAAAGCATAAAATAATTGTAAAATACTTGTCAGATTTAAAACAATGCATGAATAGCGCGTTTTACGTTAATTTTCAAATTGAATCACTGATTCTTACCTTCTTCGTTGGGACAATTAATTTTTCTTCGTCGATAGGTAAATAGATGCACGTGTTAAGCGATTTGGTCGAATCGAACGGTTCACCTGGTGCGAGACGTGTACGTAAGTTTACGTTAGTTTCGTGTAGATGTACTGTTAAACGATTGACGTGTTGCTGTATTGTGTGTTTTCCTCAAAACGAACGGGTACTACCTACTATACGAAGAATATTCACATTTTTGGGAGATTTTGAGAACGGATACGAAGAGACAAAGAAATATATTATATATATATATATATATATATATAACATATGTAAGTACACCCACGTATACTGTCCATTGTCTATTTTCTGCGATCTCTACGCCTATATATATATCCGAATTATATATACATATATTATATATTATACATATACGAGCATGTATATAGAGGGTGTTGAAAAAAGGTGGTTTCCCTTAATTGTTTCCCTTTAACAGCGTGTTATAATTTTGTTTACTATTCATTATTTATTATCGCTGTATGCTATTTTCTCTACAAATACGACGTAATAAAGTATATGATAATTTGATTGGACCTTGTCGTTAATTTTCGAGCCACCTTGTTTAAACATTCTGTATATTCTAAATCAAAAGCAGTGTTGTAAAAGGTATAGTTCGCGCGGAGCATTCGTTTCAGGGGCCAAAATGAATGAAAGGGGCAAAACTTTATAAGCTAACAGTAAGTCAAAGTATCGAGTTAATATTAATTGAAAGAAGACTATCTTACGGACGACCAACTTAGTAAACAGAAGGGGACACTCTGTGAAAAGTTTAGCTGAATCTCGAATAAGAATTGTAGCTAGAAAGAAGAGATCGATCAATGAACGCATGTCAGACGTAAAATCGACAGAAGTGACTGAGAGGGGCGTCCGATTTTCTAATTAAAAAGACGTCTCTCTGACTCACGAATCGCAACACTATCTTCTTACAGCACTGTCGACTAAGAAAGAAGCGAACAGAAAATGAAGAGAGCCGACGACAAGACGTGATTGAAAACATAGGGACGCGAGCGTCCGTCGGTGAATTTACAATAAAATCGTTCCTCCGTTCGTCGAGTGACAGAGATAGATTCGGGGCGACGTTTGTCGTCATCCATCGTTTGGTTCAGATTCGTTTGCTGATCGAGACACGTGTTTGCATGATCGTCGTTGTTATTGAACGACTGAGAGGAACGCGAAGAATCCACTGTGCGAACGTTGATTCGAAGGGTAACCGGGTTCACGAAATAAAGAAAGGGATGAGAAAGGAAATGAGAAAATTCTTATCAAGTGCCTTTGTGTATTTTTGTAATTTAAGCTAAACTCGATGTAAGTCTTAAACCCAATACAAGTACATCGCTCTGATCACCGAAACGTTTATCGATACGATTTCATTTTCATCGCTGTCATTAACGATTCAGGTTTGTAGCGCACCACTTTATCTTTATTTCTTCGTAATCTTTCCTTGTTCTTTTTCTAATTTTTTACTCGACGCGACGAGGTGAGAGTGCTACCGTGTGTTTTACCGTTCTTTTGTGAATCTTTTGAGCATAATTATTACGGGCGCAATCGAAGGTTCGTACTTCCGTTTTCGACGATGCACCACCAGATCGATGTCTACCAATTAACTGTTGTCAAGATCAACTTATCAATGTTACTCGAGAAGAAAGACGCTGTCTTTATTGTGTGAGTGATCAAGTACACCGCGAATTTTTATGTACTTGCACAGAATTCAGTACCTTTGTACGAATATCGGACGATGCACTCGATCAATTTGAATCGTGATCCCGACACGAGAGAGATTCTTTGGTACACGGACGAACGACTTTAGAGCAAAAATTAATTTAGATTTCAATTGAATTTGCATAATAATTCGCGGTCCAACGAGTGACGTGACAATACTGCCATCATTTCGGCTGATAGGGATACGATTCGTCTTAGCCGCCGCAAAATGCTTGCGGGGAACGAAAGGAGATAAGAGAGATCGAGCGACTTTCAGTTTCGCTTGGTACACAATATTCTAATGCGAGGTGATCCGTCATCCGGAGGGAAACGAATGGCTCTAATCCCGATGGGATTATTGTACTTCGGTAATAATAAAGAAGTGACGTTAAAAATCCACCCCCCTGTCTCTCGCTCGTTACTACCTCGCTCATCGTTCTTATTTCTTGCACTTGTCTGTCTACCGTCAGAGATTCACTTATATTCGTGTTTACTAATTGGTACAACTTCGAATGAAATTAAAATTGTACGACCCAGTTCCTGCCGTTCCTTTTCAGAGATTTTCCGTATTTTTTTCGTTTCGCTTCAAAGGAAGGTCTGTACTTTTTCAAACCGTTGAACGCCACCCCGTAAATCTGAAATCGCGACGTTTAGTTGATAAATAAGTATCGTCGAAACGCATGCGCTTTGCCCATCGATTATTTTGATTGGTGCCAGATATTGCCAGGCTCCAGGCTTTCGTGGCAGTTTGCCACGAAACGAAAACGAGCCTCGAATCTTTTCCGAGCCAGCTAAACCGATATGCGAAAAGAAAAATTCGTTCTGAGTAAATCGTAGCGTAAAATGTAGTCGTGCGAGTAGCGGCCACGTCGCGTTGGACATGAAAATTTCATGGTCGAAGAGAAATTCCCGGTTAGTCCGACGTTTCAACAGATTTAAAGCGTGTAATTAATTGATCATTTTTTTTATTAGAACGTAAGGTGCGAAATGTTGACCGTGTAACGTAGGAAGGGTAACAGACTCTCACAAAGAAGTCGAAATTATTTGATCAATGCTTTGTACTTAAAATCGAACTCGTTTCGCCGAACAATCTTCCATTCACATTTCCGTTTACTCCTGCTATAATTTTCTTCAACGAAATCGAAGGAGAACCTGCAGTGCAGTTTCCTTGTCTCAAGAGGAAAGCAAGGATGCGATTGAGAAAGAAACATGAGCAACGTGAAGCCGACCACGTGCAAAGAAGCGATTCGACTGTGGGAGGAACAACACCAGGAGGACGCTTCGACCGCCAAAGAAATGATTCTCAGCTTCCAGTGGCCGCCCATAGAGAAGATGGACAACTCTTTGGCAGTTTTGGTCAACTGCGAGAAGCTCTCTCTTTCCACCAACATGATCGAAAAAATTGCCGGTATACGCGTGTGCTTTTAAATTCGATTTTCTATCACCGACATCCGATTACCTATTTACTCTTCGTCGAATAGAAATTGTTTATTAATAGTGGCCGTCAGCTCGTAAATCGAGTCCTGGCCCCGATCGCATTAATTGCTAGGCGATTACGCGTCAATTAAGGAGGACGGTCGGCAGCTTCGATCAATTTCTAGCGTCGACCGTAACGCGGGTCTACCTATAATTCCATTTACACTAATTATTCAACCGTTTCGTCCACTGTTCCTGTTTATACGTACCCACGTTCGGTTTCAACGATACGTAAATTGGGTCGCCACTCGATAGACGAGAGATCGCTCATTATTATACGTCTGTAATCATATTCAGTCCTGATATCGGAGTTTCGCTATTACGGATTTCCGACAGGTCGCATTTCCGACTTCGTTCCGCGGAGAAAAATAATGGGCGGTCAAATTACGTGACGAGGAAACGAGAGATCAATTTTTATGATCGAGCGAGCACGATGCTCGATTTCGTTCATTAAAAATAAATAAAGCGTTGAAACAGGGATCTCGACGTTGAAGAACTTGAAGATCCTCGCGTTGGGTCGTAACTTGATCAAAGGGTTCGCCGGAATGGAATCGTTGGGCGATACTCTGGAGGAACTTTGGATCTCGTATAATTTAATCGAGAAAATGAAGGGGATAAACGCGATGCGGAACCTCCGCGTACTCTACATGTCGAATAATTTAGTCAGGGAGTGGCAGGAATTCAACAAGCTGCAGGAGCTCGGCAACCTCAGGGATTTGGTCTTCGTTGGAAATCCGCTGTACGAGAACTCGGAGGTAATCTACTCGATTCTCTGTATTTTTGATCACTTGTTCGGTCAGTGGTAAATATCTCGTTTTCAATCTGATGCCTCGTAATGTCGTAGTTCGCTGATTTCGATCTCGACGAAACGGCGCAGGGTCACTGGATAATTATAAATCTGATGAGCCGTGTAATTGTAGGTGGAAACGTGGAGGGCAGAAGTGGCTAGACGTTTACCTGCTTTAGAGAAATTGGACGGCGATCCCATTATACGAACCGAAGAATGCATAAATTCAACGAATAAAGTCGACAGTCCCGTGCAGTCTCAAAGATCACTGGATCAGTAGATCTCCGCTACTTTTTAATTACGTACAGCTTCGTATACGTCGTTTAATTTTATGTACAATTTTCGTACACATGTAATTCCTATGTTTTATACTTTTACGATCGTTTCTTTTGTACTTGATTGTAAAACTTCTTGAAATATATATATTTTTTTAATCTACATTTACATTCCACGATTCCTGCGGAAATAATTTCATTCGAACACGATCGTTACGTGTTCAATGTACCGAAGATTTGGTCGTATAAAGTGTAGATGAGAAGGGAAATACGAACAGGTTGCAATCATCGGGCAGCGACGATGTCGTACATTTATGTTAATTTATTCGTCTTACGATACAAGACAAATTGTACATACGTTCTTCTTTTTTTTCGTTTTCTCTTTACGGTGATTGTAAAAGGTTGAAAAAGCAAATAGAGTTCGATTGGATTCGATGCACGAGATCAATACCGAGGATCGGACAGACGACATTTTCGAGAGATATCATCGTTTCTTCTTCGTTTTAAATAATTCGTTCCTTCTTTAAATTCCACACGCTCTCACCGAAGTTTCTATCTCGAGACACGCGTTGTCTCCTCCAGTTTCTCAAGTATTCATTTCTCCTCACGTGTTTAATCAAGACACGAACCGAATGAATTTAACGTGCAGATAGAAAAATTGACGAATGTGCGCTTTCCGCCGTTTCTTTTATCTCTATTTTGTTTTTTATTTATTTTTTTTAAAGATTCTTCTCGTTTTAACGGTTCTAGCTAAGTTTGGTCGTCGATGTCCATCGATTACTTTCGTCGACGCACTGTGCCGTATTAATCGCGATGAACGTTCGAACAGAATCACGTCTCAACTCTTTCAATGAACGTCCGAAACATATTGTGAAACCATCGTCTGATACTCGTCCAATTTCGTCGAATCGACTTTTAGTGACGCGTGTTGCGTCGAGGAAATCGTGAAAATAGCTTGTAGAAAGATTAGTCAGATTGTACGAGCAAAGTCAAACACCGAATCCTCTTGGGACACAACGATTAGACACTTTCGTTTCTCAATTACCGGACTGCGAACGTTCATTCATTTTGAATACGCAGACATGTGCGCAGAAACTTTACCCGTGAATTTACAGAGGATGCACGAGAAACATCTGCACCGTACAATGAGTGCAGTGAGACTGAGCATAAAATTGGGACAATTCATTAATCGAGTCTTCGTCATGAACGTTCGCGGTCCGTCAATTATACGTTTTTATAACGAACGTGTAATTCTTCACTCTCACGTACACATGTAACACAGTCACGAGATTCATCGTCCATCTAAGAATTTTCATACTTTCGTTTCTATTTCTTTAACAATTTCTTTTTGAACGTCGATCGAAATCCGTCGTGCAGACTTTTACGAGAAAGGATCGATTGTTTCGCGTGATCTGGAAGAAAACATTGCTGAAAGTATCATTGGAAATATCGAACTCGAGAGGTGAGAAACGACGCGCGGTGGAAAGATAGAAAGAGACGAGTTAGCCAATGATGAGTGTAAGAAAAATATCTCGTTATCATTATCGTTATTACTATTATTATTATATCGACTCTCTGGAATTGATTCGCAGGTTCGTCGAAGCGACGCGAACTGCCGATGGACGAATCAACCGTTTGATTAATTATCTTCCTCATATCTTTATTGAGTTTTGCACAAAAGTAAAAGATGCGACTTTCCTCGAACCGATGGACGTAAGGAGATCTTGAAAAACGAATCATTGACAATTTGTTCATCGTTCCCGGCCGTTCAGCATCGCTTCGAGTCTCGACGGTCTCGACGATTCTTTTTTTTTTTAAACATTTATCCTTAGATACGTCACGCCGACAGATTGAAACTTGTTTTTTAATCACTATTCTCCCATCCTTCTTTTTAATACATTCGCTTCGCGACTCGTTTCCTCTCCACACAAAAATAGTTCTGACATCAGATCATCATTCTCATACAGATACAATATATTCTCTTTTTGATGCTCGATGCTCCTCTTTAACAATATTTCCTCTTCGCTTAATCTTTTTGTTTTCTTAGTTTCATTAGTTACCAACACCGATTATAATTGCAACATTTGATTTACACCGAGAAAAGGTCTGACGAATTTTTTCACGACGAGTTCAGCGTTCCTCTCTTTTTACGATCTTTTCGATAGAATCCCTCGTAATCATCTCTCTTTACTCGTTTGCCCGCGGGCCCGCTTTACGTCGAGGCGAACCGTTGCTTCTGTTTCTTCACGAAATCGAGCGCCAACTTGTCGCCCACTCTCGACTCCAGGATCTGCAGAATCGGATGATCTGCAAGCAACAAACGTCGTCAAAGTGCGATCAACGTTCACGAATCGAATCGTCTGATCAACGACCAGATGCGAGGACTCGAAATGACGTACAAGAGGCGTCTCGAAGATTTAACAGGCCACGAAACGATTCGATTAGGAGAAATCGAGACTGTAACGTGTTTCGTATCAATGAGATGCTTACTTCGATTCTTCTGATGCATCAGGGGTAGCTCCGTGTACTTGAGGCCGTGAAAATTGTCTATGCTGGCGTTGGTATCCGTGACGCCGGGTATCGTGCTCAATCCCAAGAACGCTTCGCCGGCGAAATCATTGGCCGTTAGCACGTCGTGATCCATCACCGTGAACAACACCATGGCATCCGGGCTCTGACACTGCTCCACGTTCACGGAGCTGTTGACGATACGCGCGAATCGATAAATTAGAAAATGATTTCGATCCCGAGCCGAAACTAATTCCTGCCGGGTCACTGTCCGACGAAACTTACAATTCGAAGCATTCGTCGAAGATGGGATTCAACGTCTTCTTCTTGACGTTGGTGTGCTGTTCGGCGCAGGGCTCGAAGATCCGTCGCGGCAGCAGTTCGATTATTACGAACGGATCGCTGTAACCGTTCGGATCTAACGGTATCACGTCCCTGGCGCTTATCACTTCCACGCAGAGGGAGTCGTGGTTCAGGTACGCTCTTACCGTCAAGACGCCGTATTCCGTGGAGACGGTGTTCTGTTGATCCTGGAAAATGAATTCGTTCGACGCATTCATTAAAAAATGGTAACGAGAACATATGAAACTGTCCGGAACGTGAGAAACCGAATATTCACCATGAGTCGCTGTCGATGGAATCGATCGATCAGGAAATTCGTGTCCATCTTGTGATACTGAAGCCGCTCCTCGACGTTCAAAAAGCTCTGACAATGCAACGTCTCGTACGGCAGACCCTTTTCATCTTCATGGAAGAACTTCATCAACAGGTCCAACGCCTCGTGAAGCCTTTCGTAGAACATAGCTGGCTTGTCCTAAGAAGAAATTTCACATGAAATGGTTGGTTCGAACGAGGTCGCTGGTATTCGACGAATCTGCACTCACGCCAGCGTTCCCGTCCATCTGGTTGCTGAGCTCGGCGAGGACCACCTCCCAGATGTCTTGAAGCATCCGGTTGAAGTTCACCGCGAGCAGAGACGTGTTCAGCACCACCAGGTGCATGTCTAAGTACTCGAGGAGCGGTGCGATCGCTTCTGAAGTGGGCAAGCTGTCCGGCGACCACGCGAGATGGAACATCGCCTTCTTCAACGGCGGTCGCATCTATAAATTCAATCGTGTTTGATTTACGACTCGAGAGAAAAGAGAATACGGTCGGACGAAATCGATGTTCAAATTATCCTTTCTGTGTCGATCGTCGTACGAATCGTTCCATCGAGCATCTCGTGAAACGTTGCATCAGATTTTTACGTTTTAATCACTGACCTTCATGCCGATTCTGGAGGTAATTTGATTGATGAACAACAGCATTTGTCCTGGTGTTTGTTCCAACGGCGAGGCCAGAGCAGTTCTCCACTGCGCCCGTGCGGAATCGCCGGCCTGACACTCCAAGGCGTTCAGTATCTTCTCGACCATGAGCTCCTCGCTCAGAGTCAGCAGCCAGCGTCGAACGTACTCCAGACCGTTGACAGCCACGCACATCTGTTCAACCATCATCAAACCGTACGATAATAGAAATTCGCCGATACGCGACATCCAGTGTAAAATGTTCCTTCGGTGCAATTTTAATTTATCGATCATTAGTGAGTCAGTACAATATCGAATAGACTACTGGCAGATGCATTTCTGTTTGCTCATGCAGTTTTCAATTCTGACTACGACGTGCAACGCAAGACCAGCGATATTTTTATGCATTTTCGTGTCAGAGCGTTGCCGATACTAGAACTAATTATGCGAAGCAGTGTCAGTGTGATACCAATGCGAAGCGGTCTCTACCTCAGCGATTACCTCGTCAGTTGTCTTATAAGGCGTCTGGTCTTCGTAGTAACCGCTATCCGCTAATTTCTGATGAGTGAGCTCGGTGTAGTAAGCAGCCGAACTGCATATCGCCTGTACATTCGCGATACGTTTTACATATTGTTATTCATTCGAAGAATTTAAATATTTGCTGAATTTCTAACGTCTATCACTTACGTCGACGACTTTCAGGACTAGATTGTACGACCCGACGAGATCCGGCCACGCCAATTTCTTCCAGAATTCTTTGATCTGCGAACGAGTCGAACATCTAATCGTTACGATCTCGCCATAGCGACAAATCAATCGTTTCATTTATGGTATCAAAAAATACACTTTAGATCGTCTCGTGCGTCTTAAATATTGCAATGTAGAATTTGCTCTTCTTCTGTGTATTTTCGTGAACCATGCGAACTTCATATTTTCCTGTTTCACACAGTATCGTTTTACCTGATAGAAGCACGCTGTGACGTCGATGGCAGAGGTTCCATGTTTAACGATGTACTCGCTGGTGCAGATTCGATCGAGTTCAGCAGATTTCCTCACGCGCTGGATCGCCTTCAATTTAGCCAGGTCCAACCATTTGTCGACAGCTGGTCGGAACCACTCGTAATACTTGCAAATCGCCAAAGTTTTATGATCCGACTGCGGCAGGTTCTCCTTCATTCTAAAAATATACCTCTTATACCGTTCTTACATCGAGATGAACGTATGTAAAATTTCGACTTTTCGATTTTCTAAGTTTCGTTTCTCTTCCGATTCGAGTCGAAAAATTAAATGCTTCGAATCGAAGGGCTTGTCTAAAAAGACGTCAGGTTCCCCGGTGAACCCACGATATTCGTAATAAAAATATATAATTTTTAAATCAACAGACTGTAGTTCTGAATCGTCTAGAATTTTTTTTAAACTTTATTGGAATCAATTACAACGCGGAACGAATTCTGTGAACCGATTGATATTTACGTGACGAAATCCTGGAGAGCCAAATACAGTTCGAACATGGGTGTTCCAATTTCTGCACCGGGCGGTAGCACATATTCCTCGTCCGCGTTTTGACCGTGAAGCTGGAGACAAGCCGTGGTGACCTTTGCCCCGAGCTCGTTTTGCATCTATGGAGTTCAGATTTTTCCAATTGAAACCAATGCCAGAGATCTACCCTCCGGGTTCTACTGATGCTTTACTGGGTGAAATTTATTTCTACCTAGTCAATCTTTCCTGCAAGTTTCCTTACGAACAGATGCCAGAGTCCTCGAGACGTAGAATAATTTCGAGCTGTTCGAAATTATCATTAATGAACGAGCAATGCAATTTTGCACTCGAATTTTTCGATGTCAAGGTCTCTAATTTTATTATTACGAATCGGAGTTAGAACGAGAAGTCGGATTCGTACGGGAAGCTTGCGTAAAAGCACCCTACGGAGACAGAAGGTCGTGGGTTTGATCATGTTAAAAGGGCGATAACGGAAGGTGACAGGGTCTCGAGGAGAACGTTTGAGTGTCTGTGCGCAGGAAGCACATCGCTGAAAGTGCAAGATAAAAATATCGATCCGGGAGCTTTTGTACATGTCGACTGATCACGATTAAATCCAATCCTTTCTTTCGGATCGATTCGTCTAATCTTCAATGGTGCAACGATAACGATGTTCAATACGACAACGAAATCATGCACCGTTGTTAAAATACCTTTCGTTCAACCAAACTTCTATGTGGTTTCACAATGCATTTAATTAATTTTCTACGTCTGATGCAACATTCTAGCAGGCGATCTACAGATAACAGAAGAGCATGCAGTTGGAAGTAGATCAGCCGTCCACGAAAATCGACGTCATTCTCCGTGAAAGATAAGCTGAAGAACTATATGCATTCCACTTGGACGTTCAATGAAAATGGGATCGAATCTGGCGAAGTTTCTTAAATCGAATTCGATCCGAATTTGCTCGAGTCTATTTCGGATGAAATCCCTGATTTCTATGGAACACTGGACGGGGAATGTACGCAGTAATGAAACATCGGTGCGTGTCAGAGAAATGAACACCGCGCGGAACATGCAAGTGTTCCACAGAGATCGGTGAAAACACGTGAAACGAACGAAAGTACGGAGGTGTAGGAGTAAACGAGTGTTCGACCATGAAGCGTAAGATTGTTCGATCGTCGATCTTTATATTCACGATCGTTCATCGATCTTTTCGCGTCACATCGTCGATTCGAGCGTTGTTAAGAAAACTGTGGCAAACAATTTCCTACGTACGCGACGAGGCTTCATTCACTCGCTCACGAATAATTTAAATCGTTACTCGTTTAATCATCTACTGAATCGTCGGTGTGAATTTCAATAAACTGTTGGCTACTGGACTCGATGTCGTGAAACATGTAATACGAGGATATCGTAGAAGAAGTAGAAGAGACGTAAGAATAGAAGAGAGAAGAGAGGAAGGGTCGTTTTATTTATTCTCTTTAATAGTTGGTGGTGGCGATGAAATTAGTACCTCGGATGTGTTCTCCATGTGTTTCGGCACGTGTTCCGCCAGCTATGGACAAACATCTCGTGTACAGTAAGATCGCGATGACCTGAACGGTAACAAACATATTCTTTTCCCCGTCGTCCGCTCCTCGCCTCGACTTCAGATCACTGCGATTCCTTTATCTACAGGGTGTCTTTTCACTCGACTCTCGTTCATCGTGGGACGCTGTTCCTTTCCGCATCGGATTTCCACCGTGTCACGTAAAATTTTTAAAATTCATTTTTACGAAGAAGAGACACCTCATAGATAAAGGGTAATATGTTCTGTAGTCATTTCAATGCAAGGACGTCGACCGAATTAGCATTTAATCGCGATATCGCGTCCAACAGTTAGCTTCATTTATCTCCGTTTACTCAGATATTTAATTGTTTCCGTTCGGGACTGCTGAATCGAACTGACACGACGAATCAAACACGATCGACGTCTTAAGAAAGCATAAAGCCAAACATAGCACATCCAGCTTCAGGAAACAGTGAAATAAAATATAATCATGTGTATTGTGTGCTCTGATATCTTCCATCGAGATTCTTTCGATAACGATGTATTTTATTCTGACACGTCTTATCGACCGGAACCACTCGTCTTCTTAAACGATTTCGATCACTTACCAGTTTGTCCAATTGCTTGTACACCGCCGAGAAGTATGGCACGCCGTTTGTGCTGCAACACGACAATTATCGTTTTCCACGTTCAATAAATGAAAAGTGTGAACCGCGATTGAACTCTGTGTCCCATGCCAATGAACGTGATCGATGAGAATTCTCATCACTGGAGGACGATCAATTTCGAGTCGCTCACCTTTCGAAGAGACTGTTGTAATAAGTGAGTCCTTGCTCCAGATCCACCAGTAACGCGGTCACCAAGTTCGTGAAGTCCTGCAGGACTTTGTCCGCGTCCTGATCTGGCTCTTTGTCGTAGCACATCGTCAGCTGCGTCGTGTCCTCGTACCTTCGTCGATCAGGAGTTCGATTATTCGAGGCTACGTCGTAGACATTTTTTATTTCATTTACGAGCGAGACAAACCATTCGAGGGTTCCTCTTCTAAGAGCGGTGATTATCTCCCCACGGATTTCTTTGTTGAACGGACAACAGGCTCGGAAGGCTTTCATATTCGACAACAGACCTAAACATCTGTAGAAGAAACCGAACAGTATTTCGAATCGGGCCGACGATTTTTAGAGACGCACCTGAGAAGGTAATCGAGTTTGGCGATTGACGGCCGATGCAACGGTGGGTAGAGCACTCGGTGTTGACGAACTCTCCTCAGAGCGATGTCGAGGAACTCGTTGAACGAGTCGGCCAAACATTGTCCCTCGTCACGAGAAAGCGTGTCCGTGTGCCACACGTTGTCCAACTCCTAAACGCGAGTCAAACGAGTTTTCTTGTGTACGGGGGCCAACGTTTAATCTGTGGCTCGTAGCACGACGTGAAACAATATTACGACAACGGGAATCGGGACGAACCTGAAGAAGGCGATGGAGGATCTTCGGATCGCAGGCTGGCTGTCTGGACGTCGTCACCCATCTGACCAACGTCTGTTGGAGCTCGGTGACGTCGCCCTGGACGGCGTGCTGATGAAGAATCGTTAGTGCCGTTTGTGGCAATTCACCAGTGAAGTCTTCCTGAATCGCACAAGATGAAACGACGTCGTTACGCGAGTGGAAATGGAATTAAGACGAAAGAGAAGGGTGGTCGCACAGGGAACGTATTACTTTAGCAGAGAGCTACGAAATGAATTGCATTTTTCAAGTAAAAGTAACGTCTGTGGCCCGACGATTCTACGCGTTTATCAAAGAGTTCTATATCCAGGAAAGGTTGAATGGGACACATAGAAATGTAAAAAGCTAGTGCACGGAACGTTCTACTTTGCACGAAGATCAGTCTAGTGGTCTGAATAGAACGTACGAAGGATTATAAAGGACATGCGAGAAAGAACGTATGAAATATTTTTTAATTCGCCTACCCCTTGTTTGTTCATCTCGTGGTGAAGGAAGACCGTGTACAGTCTCTCCTGCTGCCGCAGTTCGCCCCAGTTGTCCTCTTCGGAGGTTCCCCTGTCCTCTCTCGTCGATAGCCACAGCCTTAATCTAATTCTACCCTGGATAGTACTTCGTTGCGTTCTTGCCTCTAATTTGTACCATCGATCCAACCCCGTGCTCGGAATATCCTATCGACACACCACGTCGCGACACGAAGGAAAATAAAGAAGGAACGGAAAATTATGGTTTAGCTTTCTAAAATAATTTTCACGTGCTCTAATAATAGAGCGATGCTTCGTACTCTTTAACTTGGAACGTGACGAAGGTACGTGGGATCAGAAAGGAGTCGATCGTGGTACCTGAAGGGGTATGTTCACGCAGCCGAGGAAGTCGTCTTGGCCCCCGGATCTCGCGCTCTGTGCGATCTGTTTGAAGAATCTACCGAGACCCTTGACGCCTCGCACCTCGTTCAGCTTGCTCACCGCGTCGAATACCGAGGACTCGTCGTCGTGGTCCCTGAAACTATGTCTGTCAGGACAACACAAACACTTCCGACGAGAAAACACGCCGATCTCGATTCGCTATATGCATCGTCACGATTCTTTCGAATATTGTACGATCCATTTCGAACTGCGATCCTTCCAAAAATCGTGTAATTTATTTTAAAAGAAATGAATGAACCCGTTCCGTTCAATCAGGTCAGGTTCATTCGACAAGACTCGTACTGTAAACGATAAGCGTCGCCTGTCCGTCTTCGAACAGATCTTAATCACATCGAACGACCACAATGATTATTCGTGAAACTCACCATATGTCTAGATGCAGGATATCCGTGTGGATATCGTCGATATCGCTGGAACGAAACGGGCAGAAGTTAAAATTGCGACTCGGTTCCGGTGGACTTTCTCTTGTAAAAAGACCAGCGGTCTTTTGGGAACGTAGTTTCCACTTACAAACGAAACTTCTCGTTCCATCGCGGGCTCAGAGTGTGCGGTTTCACCGTGGTCGCGCGTATGTATTTCGCTGGCACAGCTCCGCTCAACGATTCTCGGTGCTCCCGCCTGCTCGAATGTTCCTTCCGCTTGAATGACAATCTGAAACTAATTTCCAAACGCGACCCTTATTCATTCTGAAACGGTCACAACGGTTCTTGACACAAATAATTTTCCAGTCAAGGTGTCACTAATAAGACGATCTTCGTCTCTCTGTACACAAGTTCAAAAAATGTTCTAGCGATTCATTTGAATTAATTCTTCGATAATTTCGATTATGATCATCAATCTCTATGACGCTGTATCAATTTCCTTTACGAATTCTATGAATGGGTGCAATTTTCAAATCTGTGATATTCGATTTCCACAGGAATGCTCACAATTTCTGGATTCGCTTCTTGGCTAGCTTCTCCACGTTCGGCATCGCACACAAACTGTTTTTAACAGGTGGTCGAAACGATTTAAGCGTTCACGTAGCCAACCGCGTTTCCTCGAACGCGACGGAGGAGACAATGGGGAAACACAGAGCCCAGGAACGCGCGACGCGGTCTTATTCTGTCTGGTCTCGCGTCCCCGGGACGCGAGTCGTCGCATCCGGCGACCGGTCATTGTTATCGCGTTCGCATTGTGCGAGCGTCAACTCGATACGCCTTACGGAGTCTCCTTCGATCGTCTTTAAAAGGGATTAATCGATACCCGATCCGGTTTTCGTACCAACAAGAGTTTCGCGTTTAAAAAAATATAACAGTCGTTCTTCGATTTTTATGTAATATCAGTATTTTCTGTACGACGGTACGTCGAAGAACGTTCAAATGGGTTTTATACAGTGTTCTTGACACGATGTTTATACGATGATCGATACGGCGACCAGACGTCGCATTCCATTGACCGATCGATCAACGAGGAGTCGATCGGACGTGTGATCGATTTTTTAACTTACCTATGATGCTTGCGCAATTTCTCGTGATGCGAATTCTCGGTTTCACCGCCGTCGGAGAGGGCGCGAGTCGCTTGTCTAGGGGATGCCGGTGGTGTGTGCGGTGAATGCGCCGTTAAATTCGTCTGAGGGCTCAACGGCGCGCCCATATTTCCCGGTTGGATGCCCAGCATGCAGTAAGGGTCGCTGAATCCTGAAGCACACACGGAATCTGATGAACGCTCGAAACTAATTTCCCCCGCCTCTTAAAAATGCAAAATCATCTCAATTTATTTATTACGATGTTTCCCGTTAAACACGCAAGATTTATTTCGTTCCTCGACGAGCTTCGAAGTTATTTCATTAGTTTAATATTGAAATTTCATAGAGGAATTCAGAAACGTGTTCCTTATTACAGTATACCGAGACGCCCCGTTGTACACAGGGCAATCTTTATTTTGATGAAAATGTATATTCATGTATTCAAGATGTGGGACGCTCAGCTATTTTAGTTTTAACAGAATCAAGCAGAACGGAGGATTCTTCGCTGGAAAATTAGACGATAATCAAATTCTGGACGAACACGATTCGGCAAACTAGTATCGATCGGTCGAACGACCGCGACGTACCGTGGCCGTAATCACTTAATTTGCGGCAGGTTCTAAAATTATTGAAAACAACGCTCTCGCGTCAAAATTAACGACGCAGACTGGCTTACGCGGGGTTTAACGGAAAATTCATTTTGGACCAAAGCTGTGTAATTGAATAAACAAAGTGCTCACCGTTGGCGTCTTTCGCTTCGAGCCCTTCCGCCTCCACTACCACCACGCTTAGAACGACAATGGGCGGCTGGAAGGAAAAATTCACGAAAACGAGTAAACAGTGAGCCGCAGACTCGATGCATTCGTAAGAAATTTAAACGTAAAATGTAGATTTTTATATTCCTGCTATGAACGTCCGAATTCGCATGAAAATCTGCAACGACGATGAAATTCATCTGAGTAATTCTGACGGACCCGGGGAAATATCGAACACGGTCATAATGAACGGCATTGCCGTTTCAAGTTTCAATTCACTGTTATTAGAGTATAACTGCGTTTCAATTCGAACGCAGGATGGATTATTCGTAAAATGCAAGAATTTAATAATCTCCTCTCTGTTCGTCGATAAACGTAATTTTTCCATGGAACACCGAATGGGTCGCTGGTTATACGTACATAAAAAATACAGAGAACGGGTAATAATTGTTTCGATACAGTTTCTAATTAAAGTCCTTGTCGTGATCGAGAATTAAATCATTTCACAAGCGAGGTGAACGACGGTATCTTTTACCTTCTCCTCGGATGCAATGCTGAGGCATCGCCGGTGCTGATCCTGTGGCACACCGAAAGCCTCCTGCGCGTACCTATAAAGGTCCTCTTTGTAATGGGCGTACTGTCCGGTGCTGGCGCCCACGGTGTTTGCGATAGTGTAAAGAACCTCCGTGTACAGCTGCTGGAACAACGCGTTTTAAACGCCGACTGTAATTCTCGGCCAGGTCGACGGCAAATCCCTCGGTCTCTCGTCATCAAGTCGACGCACCGTCGTTTTCAATGCGCGATGCGTCCCGAGAGAAACGTAATTCCGCTTTGTCCTCGCGTTACTCATGAAAAATATCCCCGGGCATTAACGCGCGCCCGAGCACCTCCTCCACGCATTTTTCATCACCACGGTCTTTGATGTTGTACGCCGTGTTCTGTTTTTTTTTTTTTTTTTTTTTAGAATTGGACATTGTGATTCATTATTTAACAGAGGAAGCTACGTTTCCACGTACGCGGTCATTATGTTGTAAACGCTCTGATCGTGCTGAAACACGTGCAATTTGTTCTACGAATACTGATTTGTATACGGATAAAAATATTTAAACGTTCCCGTTCTCTAATGATTATGTTTCCAGCGTTAAAACGCAAGCATATTAAATGACAAATGGTTTCGAAGTTGAAAACGTGAAGAGTAATGTATCATCGAGCGAGCAGGAAAGAGTTTACTCTATTATATGAACCATTTTTCACCTAATTTTCCACCACCTTTCACCATTTTATTTTTCTACTAACAGCGTAATAAAAGAGGAACGACGGAACGGCGTGTAAAAATGAGAGCGGAGCTCAACAGACAAAGCTGTAAAAATGCGAGGAATTTACGGGGAACGAGTTCCGCGGGATCGTCTGACCATTAACGGGGCTGTACCACTGCGGGCCGACGTCCGTAAGGTTTCGGGCTTTACGCGGACCATTTTTCCTTCCGCAAGAACCGCCGGAGTTTCCATTTACGATACTAATTACACCTGATTTCGCTGATAAACTTTCCGGCTCTAAGAACATTTCCAAAGTTAAAGTCAGAATTTGTAGAGCAGTGAACGTTCCCGACGGATCGTGTCCCGTTGAAAAGAATTCTGCGAGTGCAATGAAATTTTTTTTATCATTATTACATTGAGTTCTTGAACGAGGCTGACAGCCTCTTTATACGTTTCATTACTGGAGTCGATTCATTTATATTTGAAATTGCATCTCGACGAGGAACACCGTTTTTCACAATTTCTATCGCGTATCGTTTCATTGGGAGCCGGGGAAATAATACCGGGAACACGACCGCGTCTCCGGTTTCCTAACGAGGCGGAAGGCGGAGAAATCCCGCGTCTGGGCCGATTCGATGAATCTCTTTCCAACAGCGGAGCCGTTCGAAATGCGAAACAGGAACAGCTATTATTCTTTCGGTGCAGCTAGTTCATCGTTACTCTCGCTTTCATCGTATAAATGACCGCGGCCCGGCGCTCTCGGTTTACGAGCACAGGAATCTTTCCAACAACGTACCGTTCCATCGAATCGTTCAGCTTCTTTACAGTACTTTGTATTCAATGTCAGACAGAATACTTTTAATAACTGTGCAATCTACTAGATATTTCAACATTGAAATATGCATTAAGAATTATACAAATTTTCTCATTGTTACATTCATATTTTTTAATAAATGAAATACAAATTCTGTCGTTCGACATTTCTAAAATCCTGTACGATGTTTTATTGATGCAATTTGAATTTATAATTTGATGATTTAGTATCTGTTAAAATTTCAATGCTCCGTCATTGTTTTTATGTGAGGATTCATACAACTTTAACCAAGCGATTGTAAATCGTCTGAAACGACGTCGTGAAAGTTTAACGTCGTTCGGAGTATCACTTCATTCCGTCGCGGAATCGTATTTGACTTTGAATTCGGCAGACAGAACGATTTAGAGTAGCGTCCAGCAAGTATCCTCATAATCCCTCTATACACAGTGGGCATTGTCCACTTTGTGAAAGGGTAGGATCAACTCAAATGCGACGCATCTAACCAGAAACGAGTACCGGGGGAATTGTTGCAGTACAGGGAATTACTGTGCGAGGTAGCGGACAACTTTACTCATATCATATCATAGACGAGACGCATTAACATAAGCGAACAGCATGGAACGAGAATCTAATTGGAAATTCACGTTCTCGATGCAGTTCAAACATACAATCCCTGAAGCGAATCGAGGTTCGTGTTGACTTTAACGATGAACGTCAATGTTTTTCTTGGAATCACAAATGTCCAAATTCTTTCATATTTCGTACAATAAAATGTGAACTAAAATTCGTATTTAATCCTTTCGGTACGGGTGCCGGATATATCCGGCGTCCATCTGATGTGTGACCTGTGTGGACGAGCGCCGGATATATCCGGCATGTGCGCGTTTTCGGCGGGACATCTCGTACAGCGGGAGTGTCGCGGCGGAAAGAGCGCTCGTACCGAAAGGGTTAAAGAAGAAGTTAACTGAACAAGCGGTCCTTGGACAATTTCGTTCGGCATAAAGCTCTTAGGATTAAAGTCATTTACCTCGTCCTTGGTGAAACGATAGGATTGCGAGGACGTCAAGCTGTCCCTGGACGGCGGCGGTGGTTCTTTGGCCCTGGCCTCCACTTCCTGCATCACCACTAGTCTTCGATTCTGCTGCTTCCAGGACAGCGCTGTGAAACTCTCGAAGAACGACCCATCCGTCTCTTGAACCCTGGAAACGATCAATCCGTCTTTCGTCACGCACTTGTTGCTCCCACTCTACAGGCTCGTTTGTTGAAAACGGACAAGAAACAATTTCTAAACTATACTAACGACTGCAAGCGATTCTATGTTTCGTTGAATTTTTATGTGTCCCTCAGGAACAATTAAAATTAAAATTAAAAAGTTGCAATACGCAATTCTATATCTGTCATCACGCCCCCGTTCCTCGTCTCTGAAATGAAAAATTGTTTGTCGCATTACGGTTAAAAACTCCGAGCGTGTTCCGCGGCGATTCGACGATAAGGAATAAGAAAATCGTAACGGAAGAACGACAATGATCGGTGGGCAAACACGGCTCCGTCTAATTATCGCGTATTCCCGTTTCGTTCTTTCAACCTCGCACTTGCGTGTACGCCTGGGTTTTTTTACGTCGTTGCAGTAATATTGATCAGCCGACGTATTTCCGTGCTCTTTTTTTCCCGTGCTCGCCTCTTTTTGCCCCTCGCGCGTTTCCTTTTCTTAATTAATGCACCGTGCTGGCTGCCGCGAACGATACGAGGTAACACGTTCCGTTGCAATTTGGAAATTGCTCCCTTTGAAAAGGGTAAAACCAAACGAGCCATTCGATTTCGCGCCTTTTAACGGAGGCCCACTCGTCGAAATCGCGAGTGCTTCCGGTTCACGTGATCGTCGACGCGTTTTCATCAGTTCCGATTTTTAATTAACGTTCGACGAAGCGTCTAACTTCGACTGTTGCCAATACCGTTCTCGCTTCTGTCAGTTTGACGATGCATAATTTTATTCACGGAGTAGTCATTATTAAACGATCGTATTCATTGTTTTTGGGAGAAAGGGGGAATCCATTGTCACGAAACTGTAAAATCGGTACAAAAGGTGAAAAGTTTCGACCACCCGAGTCCTCAGCATGTCCTTATCGGCAGAAGCGAAGGGGTGAGTCAAATGGGAGGAATATTTCCGACAAGGTCGAAGGGGTGCGTTTCGATTAATCGGACACGAGAGCAAACTCCTCTTCCCGTTTCCTGTATCGTCCCTGAGGGAAGACGTCGTATCTTCAGGATTTAAATTAGACCCGAGGACGACGTTTTCTTTCCTTTCTCCTTTATTCCGTTCAAACGTAACGAGTGTCCCATCGTTTCTACGATTTCGAGCTTCGTACGAACAATGTCATTTGAGAATTTTGCTTATTTACGAATTCTACTGAAGACGGGATGGAGTCGAGTGACCGAGAAGGAAGCGAGTCAATGATTCAAGAATCAAGAGAAATGTCAACGGGATTAAAACGGGAGAAAAATAAAATTGGAAGACGGAAGAATCGAGGCTTGGAGCGACTAGACGCGAATGGAAAAGAAAGGGGAAAAAAGAACGGCCTCGTTAACTTCAGGAATAAGCCGCGTTCACCTTGTTGACCACGGCCTGCTGCGCTAATTTATACAAAGCGGCTAAGGTCCGCCGGGATATTGTTATTAATAAACGACCGTGGATCTCGAATCCGACCCTCCCCTTCAAACTTTTCGATTCCCACGCGCGTTCTCCCAACGGTCATGTCTAGTTGGAAGTTCACAGTGAGAACCGGGAACGTGGATCCCGCTAACTCGAGAACGTGCAACTTGCCCAATAAATTACACGAATCAACAATTGGTACGAAGACATTCGCAGCTGAATCTGCAGCGTTCAACCGTCGATGCGTCTGAGTCGATAGGAACAAGCTAATCGTGTTTTTTTTTTTCACGATCTCGTAATTTTAAAAAGTTTTCAAGTCTTCCTCTCCATTAAGAGTTTCGAAGAGGTAGAAGCTGCGATTCTATTCGATAGTCGTTCGTCGTTACAGTTTCAAAAGATTTCTCTAAACCCAGGGGCGTGGTTCATTTAATTTATTTGAGAACCGTGGTACAAAGAGTATCTCTGACTGGGAAATGGAATTTCGATGCGGGGAACGGTTAGAACGCGATATTTCTCGTCGTATAACAAGAACTTCTCGTTCACTGCCTAGTTTCTCGCTCTCCTCTTTGACGTACGTGGCATCTGTTGCCGCGGATCGAAACGGGGACGACGCGACGTCGCTGCATCGAGAGATCGGGTAAGACTCGATAAGTTCAAAGGGGAGCGCCGAGGCGTCGAGATACAAATGATAAGTGACTCGGACTCGAGCAACGCTTCCATACATTTTTTCCTCTGCACATTCTGATTCTCGTCTGTATTCGAATTCCTTCGTCGCTCCGTCCAAACGTCGTATCGGGTTTCGCGACACCGTTCCCTGTCTCCGTTGCTCATTCCAATTGATACGATTTTTCTGTCTCTCTCGTCGAATATCGTGAACGACGCGATATCTTTTGACGACGATCGATGTCCATTTAACAATTGCTACTGCGAATACGATTTTTTCACAGACCGTCTAAGAACCGAATAGAATATTTAATTTGATCTTGTGCGTCGTCGAGTTAAACGCGTCGAAATCGAAGGTGGCAGGACTCGGTTCTTCCCGGTCGTGTTCCTTCGAGCGCATAATTTATCGAGCGGATAAACCCGCGGAGGAATAACTTCGTGGAACGTGTCAATTTGCCCAGAGAACCGCCCCTCGAGAACGTCTTCATTAATCCGATTGTTCGAAACGGAATCGATTAACGGGTAATTAGATCACTCCCGTGGCTTTTCCATTACTTTCAGGAAGCACGCTTGACACAGACACGTTTCAGGAAAAATACATTTGCCGCATCTCGGCCTCGTCCTTGTTCGATTTTTATCGTAAACTCGAAACGAAACGTTGATACGTGAAAGGGGACGTAAGTAAACTAAGATATCACACTCTTAAAAACGATTCGAACGAAGAAATTCGGAATTGCGGAACATGATCGATTCGCGTATGAAACGAAATGATTGATAAAAATAAAATATGATTCCTGCTTCGATCGGGAAATCAAGAAATTTCAGATTTAAATCATGCAAAATGTTGCGAGTAAAACGATATTAAGGATGTATTGGCTATACAGTCAATCCCAAAAGTTTATGCACTTTAGGAACGCATTTTTTAAAAAGAAATCAGACGTCGGAAGAACATTGCTAATAATAAACAACAACAAAAAATTTTCGATTTTTCCGAGATTTTTCGAAGGGGTACCCCTTCAATTTCTTCCAAATTTTCGTTTTTCGCCAATAACTTCGAAACCGTTGGACTTACGGAAAAATTGCATATGACCTTTCTTGTAGAGGGCGACGAGATCTACAATTTCCATGTAAAACTTTTTCGCTAGCGTCAATAATTAACGAGTAATTTGCAAAAAACTGTTTTTTCGTTTTTCGTCAATAACTCGTTAAATATTAATGCTAGCGAAAAACTTTTATACAGAAATTGTAGATCTCGTCGTCCTCTACAAGAAAGGTCATATACAATTTTCCCGTACGACGAACAATTTAGGAGTTATTGAAGAAAAACGAAATTTTTTGTCAAAAGTTCGCAGATTCGACGGTGGATGGTCGGATTTTGTCAACATCAATAAAATGCCAAATAATCATACGTAACTCGTTAAATATCGAAATTACAAGGAAAACAACTTTTATTTGAAGCATTTTTCGAAATTTTGGAGAAAATAATTTTTCGTCAGCGTCAATACTTAATTAGATATTTCCTTCTATACTTTTTAGCACGTAGCTATTTATTATTAGCATTGTTCTTCCGACGTCTGATTTCTTTTTAATTATAGGAAATGCGTTTTTCTTTTGGGATTGACTGTATAGCCAATACATCCTTAAATTCGCGATTCGTCGGCCTGATGCGAAATAAACGAAGTTTCCAATTATAATACAATTATATCAAGCAAGCTATTAATCCCATTTTAATGAAATCCTTTCGTGATTCTCTTTTAAACAATAGTCGGCGTGTACGTACGAAACGAAGCCTTACTCAGAATGATCTAAACGACTCAACGATCGAAATTGAACTCGGCACGAGTAATGAGAACTTCGTTGAAACGATCTATCAATTATGTATCGCGTATCGGAATTAATTAACGTGCATTTTAAAAACGTCGCACAGTCTACTAGACGTGAAACGATGCCACTCTCATAAATTAGCAATCGACGACGTCGGGACGAGTATCAAGGAATCTAACGGATCAATTATAATTCGGATGTCGCCGAAGAATGAATCGGATGCTTAAGAAGCTAATGGAAAATTCGATTACGTTTCACCGACGAGGAGGTGATTAAAAAATAAAGGCGCAAGCGTTCGGCGAATCGGAGCCGTCTGTCGTTATACGATGAGCAAACTTTCTTCGAAACACGAGCAAATTCGTTTTCAACTTCGAGACCACCTCTCGGGTTGAAATTGCGCGAACTTTTCTACATAGATAGGGTCAGGTCCGTCGCGATTAAAATCTCTCGAGCTAGACTTCTTTCATCAAATATTATTTATCATCGTACCATACGAGTGCAGTTTTAATTCGTCATAGTTCCTCTCAGAAATTTTCGAATACGAACCACCGTGATCTACTGGGAGGGAACAGGAGTCGGTTGAATCAATTCCTCTGTCAAAGACGAGAGGGATCAGGCGATGACTCGACGCGTCGGGTGTTGACGACGGAGAATACGAGGAACACGATGCGGAGTACCACGCACCGAGGTTGATCGATGCCTGCCACTTTCCTGAGAATGGAAACAAGACTGTGGTCGACCTGATGGAGGTGTGATCGTGCGAGGGTAAGGGCTCCCGAAAGAGATATGGCCGCTGCCTAGATAAAACGGTCTCCATGTGCGTGCAACCTTTCGACCCCTCGACCTTCTGTATACACCCTCGGACAACCCTTTCCATTTTTAGAGAACCTAGGCCTCACCTCCGGGAATCGCACCGTGAAAACACTTGCAGGCTCGAACGAAATTGTAGCGACGTAATTAAGAAATAAAAATTAGAAGGCGGCGGCCTGCCGGTTCACGAACGAAATTAAAGGCGCGTCAAAGATTCGTTGAAGTTTTTAATTTCCTTCCGTTTAGCAAACTTTCTCGTTCGTGAATCTGAATTTGCAGAAGTTCTAATCGCACCCGGGGAAACGATCGATGCGACGATAAAATTCCTTCTAATTCCTTCTCCGACGTTAACGATATCAGTCACCGTATCGCACGCTCTTATCGCGTAATCCCTGCTCGTTGCTACAGAATTTTTCACTTCGCCGGGAATATTTCTGCCCCGCGGCTATGGCTGTGAGCGCAACGCATTTTTATCCCAGCCGTCATTTCGAGAAAGAGGATTCGACCCCTCGAGGAAAGAGGCAAGTAAATTTCAACCCCACGAGGCACGTGAGCAGTTTCCCTTTGCCACTTGGAAATTTTCTACCGAATAGCACCAACAGACTCAATCCGTTTTACGGTGAAAGATGTACATTCAGAATTATGTTGTACGTTCATCGATTAACGATTGTGAAAGGAAAGTTTAAGAACGATGCGCATAAAACTGAATACGACCGTCTCGAGTGAAATCGAGTTTTATATTTACAATATTATATTAAAGCGATCTTTGAATTCGTTGTTTCGTCGAGTTCTAAAAAAGGAACTGTCGTTCAGAGAACGTCACGAGCGGGTGTACGCGAGAACTTCTAAAATACGTAACGTTAACGGGAGGAGGAAAAAATTGCACGGTGTCACGTCACCGTGAATTAAGTGGCACGCGAGCAGAACGGTGCACAGCCCAGCGGTCAGGTCGAAACAATAGCTGGTTTAGTGCGGAACGAATGACCCGTTGCAAAATGCGGCTTTTAATCAGAGCGATTTAATTAAATTGCGGAACGAAACCCTTCACGCCACGCAGTCGGGTTCACAGGATCGGAACCCCTTTGAGGACGGACTCGGAACGGAAATCTCGATTGCGCTGATAAGGAAATTTAAGATCTGAACTGCCACTGTCGTTCGACATAACGATAACGCGTATAACGTGTAATCGATCTTCACGCTCGTATCGAATTGTAATTCGATGGATTAAGATCAGGCAGCTACGTCCACGATTCATCGTCGCCTACGGTCAATTTTTAAACCTGATCAATTCGTGTCTTACGATCGAGCCTGGATCTTCGTTTCACGAATTTGTGCAAACGATGAATCGCACGACCTGGAGACCGTGTAAAACGGTAATTGCAAGTAGAACGTTTGAGTTCTCCTTTGTTTCTCCACGTCGCAGAGAGACCAATTATACGGTGGAACAGTGTCCCGTCGCGATTTCTCGAGCCTTAATTAGCATTCGCGTGGAGACAACGCGTCGAGGCGGCGATTACGCGAGGCGCGTCAAACCCCCGTTAGACGAACGACGCCGGCGTCACGTGCTTTTCTTCGCAAATCACCCGCGAACCACCAAAGAGGGCTTTTCAACTCGTGACACCCGACCCGTGAGTGAAACATCCTCTCGAGCCCCCGGAAACGCTTTCCAGTTTCGAGAACCTGTCCACCCAGAAAGGCCCTTCACGTTCCAAGATTTAAACGCTCTCACGAGTCGAGAGCCCTGCTAGCTCGACGGCTGCTTTTGTTTCACCAAGAAACGATTCCACGTCCCTTGCCAATCGACGCTCTCACCGAATGGAAATTACGAGCGTCACATGCGCGATCGATCGTAAACGGCGGACGTATAAAACAAATTACACGTCGAACTTGTTTGCAATTTCACAAATGCCTTTCTATTGGAACACTGACGTTCTTGCTACTAAGATGATTTGAGACGGCCTGAACACGGAAACGTCTCGATGTTCGTCGAGGCTCAGGGAGCACGGTGTATCCGCGGTCGCGTTTCTTCGAGGTAACGGCGCCTCTCGAAATTTATCGCACGATCTCATCGGGTGAGAAGATTGAAATTGGGATTAGAATTTCCATCATCGGTGTAAATTCTATGGCCCCGGATATAGTACATACGTGGTACGCGCGTGATTTAATCCCGGTGTCGATCTATGCGTAATCACGTACCGAGCGACGTAATGACGTCTGGAAATTCAGTGAACTCGATCTCGAACTCTGTTTGTCAAAGACGAACGTCAATCGTTTCTGATGCTGAATGCAACGATTCATACACCGATCGATATCACGGTTCCCGCGATGTTCGGTCGATACAATGATTGATACGATATAACGTTCAACGATTGGACAAGGGGTGATTTTGCGTATATGTTACCTATTAAACGAAAATAGGATTCACAATTGAAGTGAAATTGCTTTGTTCAAACGTTTTCTTGTATCTGTGGACAAACACATTTTGCACGTGATCAACTTTTTTCGAAGATGATGATCGGCCACGCCTGGCCATCGGTCTATATCTCGTTCGTCGGGGTTTGGCGAGCGGCCAAGGCAATATCGGTTCCCTGCTAATTTGCAATTAAGGCCACGACGCGTTGCGAATACTGTCCGCGATCTATGCACCCAGCCAGCCGTAGTATTCGAATCCCCACAGTAATATCTGTCATACACGTGTCGGAAAAATTTGACCAACTCCGACGTGCTTGATCGAACTCATTGCTAAGAACGATCGAGCTCTGTACGATTATTCGTTACGTGTCATTTTAGGAAAATACACAGAGAAACAGTTACGTGTATTTCATAAATTAACGATATGCATAAATTAAAAATCAGAGGTGGAGGGAACTTGCGGCGTCCTTCATTACTGCCTAATTTAAATGTGGTCTCTAGTGGTAAAAGGGTTCCTCACCTAGTGTCATTTAAAAACTCTATTGAGGACCGTGATAAAAGTTGGATAAAAATTGTGATGAATTTCACGTTGATTCGTACTCCTCGCGATACCGATAATTATGTCGCGCCGAGTGTCAGAGGGGTTCGATTCTCTGTACAGGGAACGTAAGTGGAGTACCAGTGAAATATTACCGGCGATCTCCGCAGGCATCCGCCGGGCTATTAGTTAATGTTGACAGATAACGAGCGATCATTGGGATATATTTAGAGAAAGGGAGAGGGGAACGATTAATAAACTGGCTGGGTGAAAATCATTAATCACCCCCCAGCCGTATTTGCATTCTCTAGATGCTCTACTCTATTTGTGGTAAGTCGTATTGTGCCATCATACGTACTGTCCTAAATCACGGTGAGAACGTTGAACAAATTCAATGAACGCATCTCTACTTCGCGTTATCTATTATTTGAAGTTTCGTGTATAAATCAAATTTCTCTCGATATGTACGATCAATGATTCGTCAAGTACTCGATTTTATTTTATGAACATAGTACTCTAGAATAATATTTAATAAAGCTGGGAAGAATCTCTTCTGTCGTTAAATCCGTAAGATTTTTGTTAATTAGTCGTGAGAGAGTTACAAAATTCAGTACGTGACTTCATTAACGAGTCGTTAAAAGCTCCGCTCGAAATTATCGGCCCGGCACTGGCATACCCATCCAGTCCTCTCTCCCCCTTCCTCTCTCTCTCTCTTTTGTAAATTTAATTAACGTTCAAACGAAAAACCAAGATGAACCAATTTGAACACGAGCCTACGCCGTCGACCATTCAAATATTGAATAACTCGTTTCCACAAAAATATGAAAAATCCTTGCAGTCTCGTCGTTTCACATTAGTTTCCACGGTTTATCTCAGTTTGGGAAAACTTAAAAATTTTTCTAATTAAAATTGTTTCCTCACCTGTGTCAATTTCGTCTTATTACGTTTTGAGCAGTTAAATTAATTGCTCGACGCTACACTAAACGCTTTTTGGACGATCATTACAAATTGCATACTGTTGATCAATTAAAATCAATTCGTCGTCCCAGATGAATATTTTTCTTCATATGATTCTTCGTATGAATAAATTCATGTCTCCGACGAGAAGTCATCCTTCGGGAACGGGCATTCTCTTTAGATGTCGGGGAGTGAACAGCGCGAACAGCCACGGGGGTGTTGTATTGCCGTCACGGAGGAAAAAGGACGTGGTAAGGAGGACGTGGACGTTGTTACAACGTAAATTCAATCTGTATTTCAAACGTTTCGTCGCTCGAGGAATTCCTCCTTATCGTACCGCTTTAAAACGTTATCCGGCCTCGGCCCGAAATGCTTTTTACAGAAATTTCAATTCAACGAAATTCGAGATGTTAAAATGTTCGGTGGCTCCAAATTGAAATTTCGACTCACCGTGGCTGCTCCTCATTTTCAAAAATATACTTTATCGAGTACTCTCATACGACAGTAATAAAAGTTCGTACTTTCATCGCGAATTTAAAACTGTGTAAAAAGAAGTATGTGAACGAATATATACAACGCGCACGCATTTGTCGCGTAAATTGTAATTTTTCCGTTAGAAACAAACCGACTCGGAATTTGTACCGAGTAGAACGTCGAAATATATAATTAATCGGTCTTTGGTTGTCGAACTCTGACACGGAAAGCGTGCCAAGAACATCAACCGTTCTCTCGCGCGTTAGATTCGTTAAAAGATTTCTGAAATATACTTTCCACCTACCCGACTCGGCTTCTCAGCTGTTGTATCAACTACTCGCCGGACGTATTTTTTCCCTTAAAGACCGTCCGAGCGAAATATTTTAATTGCTGATGCGACCAGCAAAAAATGTTTCCATTTTTGATCTACCTTTTTATAATCTGTCCAAGGAAGATTGCGCCATTAATAATTCCCTTTTATAAAAAATTATGAACGTATTCCGGCGTGTAATTTTTTCCTGTCCACTGATAAAACGTATTACCATCCTCGTTACTCTCTTAATTGAAGAGAGAAAAATGAAAGTAATTTCCCTCAAGAGAATAAACACGACACAGCGCTCGTTACCTAGCCTGGCAAAATTACATTTGACGTAAGGAGCGCTTAATTAAAATTTCCAGAAGCCGCATCAAATGATTCTGTACTAATATCGAACACTTTTTATTCTCAAATAAATTTTAGTTTTGTACCGAAGATATATGCGATACGCTCTGATTGCTCTTGCCGCGGGCAACTTACACCCACGGGTGCGATTCCACCGAACAAGTTTGCGTGAACTTCCAAACTGAAGGGAAAAATATTCGTGCTATCTCCTTCAAACGTTAAACCGCGATTCAAAATGTGAGTCATGGACTCAGGTCGTCCCTGGCATTGCCGCGATACGTCACCGGAGACCAATTTTAAATTAAATTACAAAGGCAGATTTCATACAATTTTAATATGCAACCGCGTGATAGACGTTTCTGCGATCTCCTTTTACTTCGAACTCTCTCTATTATCAAAGTTCGGCATCAAAGAACGTGTCTCACAATAAGGAAGAGGGCTGCGTCAAAGGTTGGTGACTGATGGAAAGTATGATAAAGACATCCTCATTTTCCTGCGTATTAAAGAGCAGCGACGTTCTATAACCGTAGGTCAAAGTCGGGAAACAAAGTCTCTGCACGAAATTTATTTAGACACGGAATTCACTCGATTCCCGTAGCAATCTCGCGATTGGAGCATTCATCCCGGTTGAACTTCGCCAGTTCCCACTTGAGCCGAGTGTTTTCTGTTTGGCCGTCGAGAGGATGCTTCAACGGAACGAGTTTGTCGAAACTACTGGCCCGATGGGCCAACGATTGACGAGCTTACTCGAGCTTCAGATCTTATGCTCAAATACCGACCAATTTTCAAACTCGTCCAGCTCGCAATCCACTAATCTACGTATCATTTTCGCGCCAACGTGTACCGATTTGTTGAGAAAGATCGAACGATTCTTCACACTCTAATTCTCATATTGTCGATTCCGATATGATTCGGAATGGATCGCTCATCAGATCATTTTATCAGTTGGCTCGAAAATGATTTACGGCAGGAAGGTAAATTGAAAATAATACTCGACACGGTGCATGACAGCTATCGTCGATCATTATACCCTCGTCCAGACCGATGACGAGGGTTTTATTATATCGTGGCTGTCACGGTTAATTTTATATCTTCCATCGTCCGCAGAATCGCAAGCTACACTGTACGATCTTTTCGAGCCACCATGCACGGTGAGACGTTGCCACGTTGAGGATAAATAACGAGACGAATTCTGACTCTCACACGTGAACACGATGCCTCAGAATTGGCTAATTCGACGAGACAAAGTAAACGCATTACTCATGTGGTTCAATACCGCCTGAGAGCGTTCTCTCCTCGCTGAGAACTTTCTTCGATCGTTCTCGGTTCGACGAGAGTTCTCGCACTTCGGTTGTCGATTCAGTATTGATAAAAGTGTATCTGGATTTCGTGCGATTCGAACGTATTCACATTTGCTCGTCTGTTGCGCCGTGCGGAGACTTATGTGGACTCAGAACGCGATCGAAACGAATCTCCTCGCGACACACATTTATTTTATCCGTTATATCGACGTAAACCGAGTAAGCCGAAGAAGCCTGTTCTCATTTATGGCAACATTCCCCTGTGTAATAAAATCCTAGGATAATGTCCTTTGGGACGGCCTGAAATCCCGAAGCGGTTCAGGTGGCCCGAATCGAAGAGGGACCTGATACCAATTTCGATACGGTCTAATCTCGATCGAAACTCGTATAAACAAGGGCAGCGTGAGAATTCTCAACACGTGACTCAGTTGTAAATTAACGCCGAACACTTTGCCCGTTTCTGGCTAGCTCTGAATGGACAGAGTCTGATTAATAAACGACTAATGGAAACGAACCTCGACTCAAAAACGAGCCCCTCATCTGCGAATATTTTTGGGAGGAAACTCACGTTCATCGATATTCATATCACGATTTTAACATTCATTCGCGGCAACGTTTTCCTGTCCGAAAGTCTACGAAATTTTTCTGAACAAGTTGGATTCCCTTGCCTCGCGTGTGTCTTCCCCTCTGCGTCTAGTGCACGACTGTCGTTCCCGATCACGTCGCTTCCAGTCTGTGGAAATATTTTATGTAACGCGCTTTCTCTCGCGTTCGTACGAACGAAAAACACGAACGCAACATCGATAATTTTTCATGAATTGCTTTATACCGTAAAAAATTCTCGAGTCAATATTTGTCCGATTGAAATATTTGCTCGGGGAGAATGTTTGTCTTCGGATTTTAAATACGTGCCCGACGCGTCACCAGCAGGTCGACTGGTTCATAAAGGATTTAAAACTCCGAAACTGTATCGATTCGAAAAACGAGGACGGTAGAGAAAATAAAAGGGAAAAAATGTGTCGGAGTATAATGACAGGGTAGCAGTACCTAAATATGCGAGTGAATTATTCATAAGGGTATCGCGATGCGAAAAATCTCTGCTAAAAATCAATTTATATCCATCGTCCGAACGACACTTGGACGTACAGATGCTCACGGTTGATTCAACGAATACGCACCGCGAAGCAGAGACCTATCGTTTTGAGATTTGATCATTCTAGAAGGGGTGGTACGTGACCCGTGCACGAATTTCGTCGGTGAATTTTGCGTTTGGAATTCGAAGCACGCCGCGTTTAGGATGCCACTCGTCGTCGGTTCGAGTTAATTAAAGTGACCTTAGGCAAACGGGATTAGTATGGTTAATTGATAGGCTCAACGCGATTTAGGGACAAACAGATTAAACTATCAATATGTAATTCGAATCCAAGATCGACTAATGCCTAATAGAGTCTGATTAAAAATTACATCACCGCCGCGTAACGTTGGCTACGGAAAACGAACAGTTATTCTCACCGATTCAAAACCGTGACATGACTCGCCGGTTCGACCTGATCGCGATCTAATTCTAAGAATATGAAATTTCACATTCCGAATCTAACTTGCAAATTGCTGGGAAGCTAAAAGATTGTGAACGACCGTGCGAGAAGACCTAGTTTACCCGTTGGAGTCACTCCGTCCGTAAAGAGGTATACTTACCCGGAAGTGGCTTGTATGTCGACTTCCGGCCAAGAGGGTCTCCGGCGGCAGAACGTCAAAGGCGGTCGATCGCCGGAACCGGTGCTCCTGCGAAAGGAGCCGACCCTACGGGGAGACGTGGTGCCCGATGCGCTTCCGGCGGCCGGGTGCACCGTGAGTCCCGGCGCGGAAGTGCACTCGAGGGTGCGTCTCCGTGTCGACAACGATCGACCATAGTTGCCCGTTGCCATCCCCGGCGGTGGTACCACCTGAAAAAAGAAAAACAGGACGTGACAGGCAAGTAACACAATGTACGAAAGTGTAGGAGACGTGAAATTGACACGGTGAACGTTCGGGTATCTGCGATCTATTTATAATCGTAGGTACGTAGCTTTTTTATTTGCGACCGATGAAACTGATACACGTTCCATTAAGATCGGTGGTTCCATTAAGTCGCTTTATGGGCACTTATTCCGGCTACTCGCGCTCGAATTTTAGGTGTAACGCGTCCATTTAAGCGCGGGGTAAACGAGAAACCGAGACGTTCGTGAGTCTGGCCGGTTCCAGGAGCTTTAGACTCCTTTTTTCTACTCCTCTCGCGGTTTGTACAGGGTGTGTGTGGCTCGCGTGGCGGGGATGATTAGCTGGCATTAAGTATTATAGCCGATGCCGAGCTTAATGGAGTTTATACGAGGGTCAGAGGGATCGCGGCTAGCCTCTAATTGCAACGTGAAGCCTTTCAAAAATGATATTACAAATATGCGCGTAATTCACATCGTTCATTTCACTTTATTTATTGCCATTAGTTATTGACTCACGGCGACCGGTTAATAACTGTTTTCCAAATGTTGTACATTTATACTAAGGGGCTGTTGGTACGACTCAGAGGCTGATGAATGAAGAAATAAGACGAAGCGAAGTCACGATACGGTCTAATGGGTAGTCGTGGATAGGAAGAATTCAGGCGAGTTCTCGCGGTAACTAGGATTCAATGTTTTGTCCTCATTGTCAGTTCGAGTTTGACCGATAATTTACATATCGATACATAAACGATACACGATGATCAATTAAAGTGGAGCGTGTTATAATTTTGCTACAGCCTCGATCGAGCCTCGACGAAGAGGCCTACATAAACTTGAATAAGACGTAAAAAGAGAACAAGAGTTTGTTCTGCTCGATACGCAATACGTATTCACGATCGTATTCCCACGTGGCCGGAAGTTTATTAAAACTTTTCGCGTCCTCGTTTGATGAAAATGAGGACGTTAGAGGACGAAAGCGCGTACATAAGTACTCGACGAACGACTCATGTATAACGAACCGAGACTATCACGAATCGAGCAAATTAAACTGATAGCTTACACCGATGTTAAATCGTCTCGAACGCTCCTAGAGATCGTCGACGAACCGACAGTCATAAGAAGATATTTGCGACATGAGAAACGTATTCCGTTTTACATCCAACGATGTACAGACTTGCGTATTATAATTTTGAAAGAATTAAAAATCACGCTCTCACCTTAGGGTATCCATAGGGGGTGGCTTGCTGGGCGGTGGAGTTGGTGGAGCCGGTGGTACCGGTGACGCTGCCAGTGGATCCGCTCCTCCCGGTCGTGCTGGACCCGGAATCCTCGCGACTGAACGAGAATCGCTTCGGGCTCAGGCTGAGGCTCGCGACGCTGTCGCTCACGTACTGTTGCAACGAGTTGAAGAAGCTCATCGTTGGGTGTCGTTTCTTCACGCTCAAACGCTGGACATCCTCTCAATGCGACGCGGCCACGTACGCATCGACCACGGAACACGCGTTACCACCTCGGCCTCGGGAACTTTCACGGTTCTTCGCGTCGCGGTATCGATTCTGCCTGACAGCCATTTGCAACTGAGTGGAACACCTTAAGTCGTCCCCTTCGTACCGGTCAACGAGCTTCCAGTTCCTTCAGGCTTGAACCGTGGCATCTGTAACAGCACGTCCGATTCGTTGATACATACAGTTTCGTGCGACTCAGGATTAGATTTAGCGATGACAGACGCATGCGAAAATGCATCGTCTTGTGACCGCATCGAACGTGCACGAGACATATTAAACGTCGATAGTCGAACGCGTGTCACGATACTTGAACGATCGAACGATTGAAACACATTTTTTTAACTGACTTCAGTGGCTAGACGATGGAAACTCGGAAACCGTTGTATTTGCGTTCGGCGAACGGAACTGCTTTCAGGAGTCGCGGGAAAATGAAACGGTGGCCCATTGCATTTCCGTTTGCGGTTTCGTTCGCGTACACAGGTACGCGTGTAGGTGATATCAGTGGACGTCGATCGATGGTCATGGCTTTCGAACCGACGCGATTTTACTCTTTGTTAATCCCGATGAGAACTTTGCCGCAGTTACGTTTATTGCGAGTCGCGGTCATCAAACTTTTTTGATTTCATGCAATCGTCAAATGCACGCGAGAAATTGCCTTGATTGTTCCGCCTTTCCTTTTATACTCGCTCTCAAACGATGTTTGTTAATACTGCTAGGAAACCTTCGACGAATCGAATGCGAGAACGAAGCGTTTCGATTCGCTCTGTCGAAACGAGAAGTCGTCTAAGGCATCCGTCGATGAATCACGTCTGTTCTCGTTGTTCGCCCCTGTATGTTTCACGAGGAAACCATACGCGAAATGTCACGAAGCTGCGGCGACGTGACGCAGTTTCTCGTGGACGTTTCGCAACCGCGATTAATTAACCCCTTGATCGATAACGCTTGAAGATCCAGCGAGGAGGACCCGGACATTCTCCTTGCGGATATCTATACCTCGGGACTTCCCTAAGGCCGACAGAAAGCCCCGGCCGCCGTCCTCGACGACGATTTGCATCGAAATTATGTTGCGAACCTTGTTAAACTTCCGCCTTCCACGCACTCCCAAGACTTCTGACCTGAACTCCATTACGGTCTTTTAATTTATTCATCAACTTCGATTCTTTTATCATTTTCAAACATCAGACGTTCCCTAGCGACGCGAACGAATAATTCATTCCAATTACAGATTTCGGTATTACGAATTTAGAGATCTTTAATGATCCTGTCGAAACTTCAGCCTCCTGAAAGTTCGTGGAACTTCGGGAACTGAGCAGTTTCGGGATCTTACGATTTAGCGAACCTTGAAATTTATGAATTTCCCATAGCCAGTCTCTCAAGCGCTAAGTCGTATTCCCTCGAACGAGACTTTCCGTTAGCACCACCACGTCCCTCTTGTTCTCCGTCATTACCGCGGCGAAGTATAAGTTTGATCGAGCACTGTTCGCGAACAGAGTACCGAATTCGCGTCAGCGTTCATTTTTCGTGTGCCGGTCGAACGCAAGGCATGAGTTTATAAAGCGGTGCAATAGATCCGCTCTCGTACACCTCGTCTGCGGCTCTACCAAAGGAAACTATGTCGGCGGAATTTGTTTATCGTCGTCGAACTCGTCGGCCGAACTTCAACGGAGACGACTTCATTAAAACTTCCATACGACGACACACGAGTATAGTTTAAGTCTCGTTACTGAACACTCCGTCCAGGATTTAAGTTCGTGCGATTATGTTCCATCTTTGAACGGTCGACTCAACTTCTTACAACGAAAGAAATTTACAACGAGGGAAGTCAAATTTATCGTAACGACGAAAATCAATTCGAGAATGATAAAGATTTCATCGAAGGGAGAAGTGTCAGAGGAAAATGTCTACTTTGATTTCTTGTCGACGTTCCGGTGGGGAAAAATTTTCCTGGAATCATGTTTCCACTCGGAATTGCTTCCACATTAATATGTTTCGCTTAAGTCGTTTGATTTCCGGATTGATTTATCCGGAACCTCCGGGGAACGTTCATCACGGTGAAAGGTCACGGGAAAAACAGATATGCCAACGATTCACGGGTAGCACATCTGACATTTCAATATTGATAAGTATTTTATTAAAAAGACTTCATTACAGACGAATACTCCTCGTTTTAATAACTGATGTATGCTCACTCAGTCACGAGAAGTGCATTCGTACGAATCTTGACGAACGCGAATGGAAAATACGCAACGTCCGAAATTTATTGCCTACGTTCGTCATTTTTCATCGTCCTGTTGACCCACCGCCTGCAGTAACAACGTTATCCCATAAATTATATTTGGTCGCGAAACAGGAGACGAGAGAGGAGAAGAAAAAAACTGGTGACAGAACTTGGGGACGTCGTCGGAGATAATAAGATTGCGAGCATAATTGCTTTCGAGAGAGTTTCTGAAAGACATCGATGAGAACAGCACGGGATTCCCTTACTGCGATAATTGCTTCGGGAGCTCGTTCCCAGTATCTACTTTTATAAATTTATCACGCAACGATACCTCGGTCGAATCAGAGAAAAACCCATTTCCGGGATCAACCGCTTTTCCTTTCGACGAATTTCGTCGGACCAAAATTAAAGAAGCGTGGAAGCGTAAACGAACGATCGTATGTAAGATTCATAGACACGCGTTCTCAAGCACTTCTGTCGTCGAGTGACATTTTAAACAAGACATCGTTCAATGCGTAATAATTGTTGTTTGCCGTTTGACGATCGGTCGTTAACGAAGAAGCGACGTATTACTAAATACGTGTCAGCATTTCAACGTGATGCAAATACGGCATCGAACGATGATGTCAGGTGTCATCGTGCGATAGCGTATGATTCCACCTGACGTGACGTGTAATACGATAGCGCGATCGTACGCGACGCGATATTAGCGTACCTCCGTCGCAATACCGTCTTGACGGAACATGAAATTTTCAGTAAAAATTCATAGAAACAAATGGGGGGAGCACGAGGCTCAAACGAGTCGAACCAGTGGATGGCGTTGGAAAATATTTAACGCATACATCAATTAACCCGGCTCGATGTACGTGTCAGACGTAAAAGTTTCTAATATCCAGCTCGCTAGGTCTGCACACAATTTCCCATTAAAACTTGGCCAGCTGCTGTGCCCGGGAAACACATTCATTAAGATCTACTCCCATTACCCGTTCCTCTGTCCAAAACGCACCGAATAATTGATTCCAGCCACTCGATTTAATTAGAAAACGAAAGACACCTCGTTCGTTTTAATTAATTGCGTCCACGTGAAACGTTTCTCGTCGCGGTAAATAAACAGTTTCGAAAATAAGAACGACTGCGACAATTGTTTAATGCGTCGAACAAAACGTACCGATCAATTTGAACCATTGTCTCCGCTCATCGGTGGAAAACGTCATTTGAATACGTTCGAACGCATGGAGTGCGCTCGTCGTGGACGAGTGCCGGACGAAAGGGCCGCGTTACCATCACGTTCCACGTTTTCAATTAGTCTCTTTAACGCGAATATTCGCAGAATTCACTGTTCGAAATCGAATTACAAAAGAGGATCGAACATGTTTCGGTAATCTTATGATCAAGTGTCGTAATTCGAAAATCAAACGTTACGCCAGACCGAGTAGAATCATCGTTAGTTTGTTGAAACTGAACTAACGGAACTTTTATTTCTGAACATTATATCGGCGATGACGTTCGTCACCCAGTTGACGATTTCATTACTCGATGGATCATATAATTATGGTAATGAGCAGAAATCAGATTAGACAAGTATTTTCGCTTGGTAGTCCGCAATTAACTCGACAAGTCCATTACGGATTTAATTAACACGTCGCGAATTTCGTTGAAACTTCCTTAGCAGCGTCACGATCGCTGGCTCGTTTCGAAACGCATTATTCGCGTTTCATACGAGATCGTAACTCGAAGGATCGGGAGGTGCGTCGAGATTAATTAGATCGGACCGAATATTATCTTCATGAAATTCGAAAGTCGATCTCCTCTACCCGTAAAATTAGCCGTACTGGAAGAGATTAACTTGGACTACGTGTCAATAGAGATTGCGTCGAGGTGTGCGAAGGCAAAGAGATTAAACGAGCAGAGTGCTGCGAATATACTCTCGAAACGATAGAATTTTAGCAGAATTTTAAAGAAACTTCGCGTATTAAATAATTCGGAACGTTTGGGGAGCCGAAGAGACCAACGTGTCTACTTCGTTTACGTTTTTTAACACTCTCCTCGTTAAACCGGTCCAAGGTGTGCTCGATTATGAAATATTTTTTGCACTTTCGAAACGATGGAGCTGCATTTATTACGGGCAACGGTATCCTTGTAAAAATACGGGTGGGAAGGATAGAAGAATTCGAAAGGAAGTGCATTCCCAATAAGGGGTGCAAGCATAAAACGCTTGATTCAATATAATCGTAAAATCCAAGGAGATCCACCGGATGGAATACATTTTCCTCGAAGGGAAAAACCTTCTGAAAGGATGAGCAGTCACGGACGAACTCCACGTTTCGACTAACGAACAACGAATAAAATGTTACTCGTTCAAATGGAAATAATAGTTGTCGTCGAATCGAGATTAAGGACGCACGATTTTCTGCTCGATTGCTTCGACGGCTATTTTTCTCGGTCTCAGTTCTTCAACAGATGAATCGATGAATTCATTGTCAATTGATCGAGTACTCGTCTCTTTAACGTTGTATGAATCCTTGCGTAAAAACAATGACAAGGCATTGAAATTTTAACAGTTACTAGATATTACATTCATAAAACACTCTACAAAATTTTAGAAATTCGAAAGGTTATTACATCGAATGATGACCAAAAAACAGGTGGGACAATTTTCTAAACCTTACTCCTCTGTAATTATAATTTTTTCTAAAAGTTCATTGTATCAAATGTTGGACACAGCTTTTTATTACATGTCTTAAACTTTTGGCAGAGATCTTTCGGCTCATACAACCGTAAATATTCCTCGATATAAACCGGCACTGCGTCATTGTCGTGGTAATACGTTAAATCGTGAAATAAGTTCATATTCAGCGCGTTTATTCATTCTGATAATGATGCCTGGAACATTTTTTGCAATTTTTCATCTCTAATGATCGTTTATTTATAGATAGGTATAGAGTAATATCTCTAGCAATTGCCACGTTAAACGATGAAAATCCGGTGGTGGACGGACGAAATCCAACTGTATCTATCTATTCATCTCTGCGGATTACAATGCTGAGCGAAACCATTTTTTCATGTAACTACCATCGCTGACGGTAATATTCTACCGGCAATAAATCATCACCCGTTTCTTCCTCCAATCTTCACACGAAATTGCTATGTCAATATCAGAACGCTAATCACATCGCTTCGTCTGTACGTTCTAGGAACAGTATGCAGCTTGTTAGACGCATTTAAAAAATGCATGTAGAGCCGAGGTCAGGACGCTTGGCGTAAATTAAACTCAACGGGCGAAAATTCAAACTTTCATTCGGTAATCGTTCCGGTAATTTCCACCAAGTGGGATCGATATTTTTTGTAGCGGAAACTTTTAACTACAAACGCCGGTCGTTGTTCCCTTGAAACATGCGAGAGAAACGAAACTGATCGACCGTAATTTCGTCCGCCCGGAGATTAAACGTTCGACTTTACGAGTTTCATTGAAGAATTTATTATACATCGATCGTTGCGAAACGATTACAGTGTTCACAGTAAAATATAAAGAAGCACGTTATAAATAAGGGAAGGTCGTACGTTTCCCTTTGCCGAGAAACAATGGTGAGCAGACGTTAAAGCGCCGGATCAGTGTGATCATTAGTGATTGGCTTTATTCAGCCAGGATATTACATTTTGCGCGAGCATTTTGTTGCGCTCGTCAACGTGACGCGTACCAGCAAACCCTCTGAAGCGGGCTGTTTCGCTCGATTTCCCGACCCTCCGGCTCTCTATTATTCCGGCCATTTTTGTGAACCGACGCGACGCCCCGGACACCCCGTGCCTGATTAAACGGATTTGTTCCCTTTTCACGCGAAAAAAGCATTGCAATTCTATACGAGTTTCCTTCTCCATCTAACACTAGATCTACCAACGGGGGTTAAAATGACTTCCGGCATTTCTTATAATCATTGTTCGTTTCCAGTACATTTCGTTTTCTAAAATTTTGTGTGACTTTTCCTAAAATAATCCTGTAAAGCAGCCTTCTTTTCTTGTCTTTTTGACGTTAAATTTTATGCAGTATACCTCCATGTACCGAGATGAGTAATTCTGATCCCCATGGAACGTGTCAATGCTATCACGTTCTAACAAGTATGCGTACGAGCGGAAAAGTGCAGACGGTTGGAAATTAGCGTGAATGATTCTGATAAATAAAGGACAGGTGGAATTTAGTATGGTCGAACGAGAACACGGTTGACAACGCTTAATTAATTAGACGACCTGCGCGCAACCTAATTCATCTGATTTATGCCATCTGAAATTCCAACAATATTCGTGGCCACGTCGTTCCGTTATCGGATTAATAACGTTTGTGGAAAGAAACAGTAGATGAGTAGCGAAAGGGGTCAGAGGGGCGAATCGGTTAATAAATGATTTCGGCTCGAAAACAGCGACTAAACGTTAATTGCTGCGCCCTGTCCCGCGGTACTTTTGTATCACGGACGGTCCTCGGTAGGAAAATAAAAAATTCCGAACTTCGCTTCGCGAAACAGAATCAACTTGAACAAAAAATTCTTTGATCCTTTCAAAGTCCTTTCGAATGTACAATTGCGTTCTGCTTTCGTGAACCCTATAAAGAGCTACGTACACTCGAGCAGAAGAGCTTTTGATTCGACCGGCCAATAATAAGTTGCCGATCGAAGTATCGTTAGCGACGAGTATCGGCCGGAAAATTATGTTCCGCGAGCACTTTGCCGGTTAGATACGACCCGAGACAGAAGCCCCCGGCTCGTTTCGCGACAAACGCGGTGCGCCAGGTTTCGCGTCGAGGTCGACCACGGGTCCACGCTTCTGCGAGTCGTTTTCGGTGCATCTGCATGTGAAACATTCTAACAGAACATACGTGCAGTTCGCCCCCGCGCCTCGATTCGTACGAAATAAATTCTGTGTATAAGTTCGATGACGAAAACGGACGTACGACGATTTCAAGTCCCCGAGGATGGACGATAAAAATCATCGATCCAGTCGCATAAATCAGGACAGTATTGTTCTACCGGTAATCAGGTCAGATTTAATCAAGCCTAATCCGATCTGCTCGGCCGTAACAATAGCTAATCAGCCGTGGAATTTGTTTTCCGGTCAAATAATACGATTCGCCGCGTTTCCATCGGATCCAGTGATCACGGCCGATGCATGTATGTACGTATGAGCGCATTCATAGTGAGTTCGATCCATCTCGTCGGATCGGTGGAAACCGGTACCCGTCTCCTTTCGCAATGAGATTTCCAGATCCGAGCTAATGAGCTTCGAACGAAGTCGACGATATCCGACCGAGCGTTCATCGCGTGAACGCGAAGCTCGCCCGTCCGTCCGTCCGTCCGTCTTTCATCGTTTCGAATCGTGAACTTGTGCGCTAAATGCGTCACGTTCCTGACCGCTTCAAGGAGGTTCTACCACAACTCCGTATGAATCAATAGTAGACCCGAACGCAGCTGGTTCCGTCGGACCGAACCCGGCACCCTTCCATCGCACCGTCTGACCAAACACGTGCGATTCCCCTTGCGTCGTATCACCCATTGCCAATTCTCGTAAGTATCGTTTTATCAATTAGATTCACGTATTAGAATTCGTCTTTCTGTACATTCGTTTCGCGTCTAACTCACTCGTATGCGTATAAAATTCTTATACGGATGTCTGACCAATGCCGTTCGATGCTACTTACGCTATTGCGTTCTGTCAATGAAGTATGATACGCTTAGTCTTCGCATACTCGAACGGTCATCTGAATTCTCAAGGTTGCATAAGCCGTAAGGGTTCATACAATCACGTTTCGTCATTAAGACGGACATACATACAAACTTTTTATTTTCCAGTTGTGATCTCGAGTTCTTTTTATAACTGACACTATAATTAATCCTATTTATAGGATCTCGCAAGGTATTTGACGAAGCTTTGCGCGAAACGTATCGGTTCACGCATCGTGCGAAAGTTTATTATTAGTTGCGCAAGTTGTTATTGAAAAAAAAAGATGGACCGTTGTGCGTTTATCGTGTTTTTTCATCCGGCTATCGAAGTTCTACATTATTTTCTGCTCGCTTATGCATATTTTACGCGATGGATCGAACAACAGATTGCGCTTTACGAAGTTTATTTTCGACTGCGATATTTATTGAAACCGCGCGGTACGCGATCTCGTTTTCCTATTCCGTATCCCGGTTTATTTAAAACCATTTTGCACGCGCGCACGCCGCTTGAATAAACATTTCGTATTCAAATGTTTTTTATCAATTGGCCAAACCGAACGGAACGTATGAGCTTACGTCGATCCAGACTTTCTGCTGGTCTCTTCCCGTTGAGACACGTATGAACGTTCCCAAACTATTTTTTTCGTCCGTCTGTTGCACACGTATGATCAGAGACCGTCGACGAACGATTTCGTTCTCCTAATTCTGTACAACATTGTTTAAGTGGACAAAATCATTCCGTGTTCCGCGGTGGTATCTCCCTCGACATGATAATATTTCCCACTGCTATTCTGTGTTCTCGTTATTGCAGCGTTACATCACGAGCCGTGTACGTGTACCAGTTTCCCTCACACCTGTGCACAGCTCTGTCCCTTTCTTCCTTGGATTCTAACGGAACCCAGCGGCCGAATAAATTTCCCGCTTCCACTGTCTATTTATCTGTTTACCCCTCGCAATCTCTGTTTTCCTGCACACGAGAGTACACGAGGTGTCTCGTTCTAAAAACATTTTTCCATTCGCGAAAAACATTGTTTAACACTTTTCCCAATTTCTCGCGCGTTCCACGGTTTACGTAATTATTCGTCGGTCATTCTTGTTTCTAACAGCCACAATGAAACAACGCTTGGTTTCTATTAGAACCAAAAACTAAAAAATTCTTACGACGGCTTCCGTAAGTTCGAGCTGTAACTTTATTTTTTTGCGCGCGGATCGAAACGGAACACCCTCTATACGCGTTCGCGGAGTTTCAACCCTCGAGAGATACCTGTGTACCCTGTTTACCAGCGGAAAACAGCGAGGGAGCCCGTTAAACCGTATTTCGCGGAGCGCATAATGAGATACGAGCACTCCCAGAGCCTTGAGAGATGTTCGACCGCGACGAATCTCCGTGCTCAATTATTCTGATCAGTTTCGGCAACCCCGGTCGCACGGAACAAGCAATCTCTTCGCACACTCACCGTTATATCACTTCTGTTCCATTTTTTACTTTGTAAATGCCAACAGAGTATTCCGCTTTATTAAACAACGTCCCGTTCTATTGAGATTTTTGTAACGCGGAACGCTGCATCGTCTCCTATTCCACCGTGTTATGAAATTTTTATAAACCGTGACCTCATTTCCATTGTACTGAGATTTTCGAAAATCGAGGTTTATTTCATTTTACTCCCAGATGAAATCGTATCGATAACAGTGTCACGTAATCGAAATAAATCTGACTAAATTTTCTGGCAACCCCAGATTCGTTCTGCATGATTAATTCTGTTTAAGACGTCCGTCTGAAGTAGAGTCGGTCTTATTTACGTCCGTTCTACGTGCCACTCGAACGTTTCACCAAGTAGTGAGAGTCGTATGATAAACGCAAACCTCATCGTTTAAAATTTAAGCGGGGTCTACCCTCGAACGCTGTTAACTCGCTTGAGATATTATCACTCTCGGCCGAGACAGGAAACGTAGATAAGAATCGCGGGCGCCGATAAAGCCTGACGTACGCGAGCCATTCCAAAATTGGTCTATTTCCTTCCCTGCGAATTTCGTATAGAAAATTCTATCCTGAGCTTGAGCATATTTCTTTGAAATTACTTTCGAAATCGTTCCGCTCTTTTACGAGAGTCTCTATGACGCGAAACGGTAACACTTAAAACGAAGACTCGATTTGAATCACTGCACGTTCATAAAGTCCGTCGAATTATTTGGTCAGAATTTCTACCGTCCCCTTTTCCGATTTTGTTTTCTTTAATCAGCAAGGCGCTTTTATTGGATCAAAGTTCGTTCGGCGTGCTTACCGTGCTGCACTACTGACATTTTCCTCATAAACTTCGTTCAACTGCTCGAAACTTTCCAACCGGCCGCGTTACAACGAAGTTCCAGGTACACAGAAATAGTAATTCCTTGCGAAATTTCCGGCTCTCTTCACCTTCTTTTTCATCAGCATTTTCCGTTAATGAATCCTAATAATTCGAGCTATCTCTCACTTTAAAACGTTGCCTTTGGCGATGATCGTTTCAAATGGAATAACGTCGGCGAAAAAATTGTACAAAGTGCGTGTGCAATGAAATAACAAGACGAAACGTAAAATGTATAAAAGCGATGGTTGAACTGATTTTCCTTTCCAACAAATTCCTGTCGTCGTCGAGAAAATCAAAGGAGTTTTTATCATCTAGCTCGATAGTGTGCACTGATTATTCTACAAATGCAAAGCAGCAGGGAGAGCAGGCGCTCGATTGCGACTGCCAAGAAAGGGCAAGGTATCGATTTTTCCTTGACAATACCGTGGATTTGCGCGATACAACATCTTTTTAAGTACCTTTACGTCGTTTTATGCGATGCAGCTTCCGTGTTATCTGTTCCCTCGGACGTTTTCAGACTTTAAACTGACCGACTGCATTGTGAACGTCGCTGGCCAGGAAATTAAATGTGAATTTGAACGACCTCGAGACCAGCGTTGTATAGTCACATACGCGATATTCATTGCCACGCGTTACAGCCGCGTTCTGATCATAAAAACCGAAACAAAAAATGTATTTTAATGATTTCGTGGAATAAGAACAGTTCCACGTATCGGGGAAGTTGTTCCCTCGTAACGAGTGCTCGTTGCTTCCAATTACGATGCGTTCTCGTTACCTTTTAACCGCGGTTTTCGTTTCAACAAATCAAAGTCGAACCACTAGCTCACCAAGTTCCAGCAACCAAGTTCCCTTAACGTGCAAATGAATGCTGCTTATTTTTAATGACAGAACACGATGTTTGTAAGTGAAAAATCGTAGGTACTTTCACAGATTTAATTGTCGGTTGTCGTTTAGTTATTACAATTGTTGGCGAGAGCAGAGTTTGAACGATGTGTTGGTGTTGGTATTAAACATTTCCGTTTCATTATCACGGCTAAGACTGAAAACATGCCAGATTCTCCCGTCGCAATCAAAGCGGGCAATCAACCCGTGGAACATCAGAGATCGATCCACGCGGAATTACCTATCCGTCGGATTGCCGACACACGTTCCTAAAAAAAAGAACGCGCGACGATCGATCCGATTGAAATTCAAACGCGGAAAGAGACGTGGAAGAGTGTTTAACAATCGGTCGGCTAATTGATTCCCCGCTCGATCACGACTCGAGTGCCCCGTACCGAGTTCTGGTCGTCAAGCTCGACCCACTCGCGGCGTTACACGTTTTTACGTCTTATTTTACATAGGAGTCTACGGCAGTGTTCGAGCTTTGAAACTTGGTAAAAAAAGTTTACTGAATGAAATTCCATTTGACAGAAAAACGAACGTGTCTCTGATCGCGAGAGGGGATAAGAATCTGAAGAACTGTCGGTAGCGAGCGAGGAAGAAGGAACGCCGGGAAGTGTGAGGTCGTGCACTCGGAAAGAAGCGAAAGAGAATTTAAAGCCGATGCCTTTAAAAGGGTACGCGGTTCGAGAGAATACAGGGGCTGTGAAATTGAGAGAAAAAGAAGCGGCCGCTTTCAACGGCACCAGCGTTCCGTTGCCTCGCCACCTTTGTACCTTCTTCGCTTCGTATCACCTGCACTCTCGCAGTAGTCGAACCTCGGGCGCCGTTTAACGCGCCCATGACGTGAGAGTAATTACCACGCCGTTGTTTTCCCATCGACCAATTTTAGTTTTAATGAACCGATTCATTCGTCGCGAGTTACAGTTTAAAAACGATTAATGTTCTCCGTTATGTCGATACGCGATTCTCTATTCATGTTTTGATTAATTGAAATCATGTACGATCCCCAGTAATTCATTACAGGAATGAGTCATATACTTTTCGAAACTATGACCTGAGACACGTATGAACGATTTTATTTTCAGCTGCGAGCGTTCCTACGTTGTGACTGCAGGCTCGCAGATAAGACAATACGTCGCAATCAACCCCGAAATTCGATTTTCCCATCACTTTTTCAGCGCGCAACTATGTTCCCATTGGGGTTTCGTACGATCCTCTGTGCGTCAATATTTGCACCGTGTGTTTCCAAACTCACGGTTATTGCGAAAATTCATTGTCACGTAAAACATAGTTTTGCGATGAAAATGTCCTTCGATGATCAATGCCGGGTGACCCAAACGAATCGTTTGTTAGATTTGAAAAATGTTCAAACTACGTTGCTAAAAATTCTGGTTCTCCATCGATTTTTCGAGTTTACAAGATCGAAAATTTGTAAGGCGGTAAATTTTTGACGGATTAGGGATGAAACATTGCAAAAATATTTTCCCGGTTCGGCTGACGATTCAGGATCAATCGCTTTGAAAGGGGTGGAGGCTTTGAAAGGGCGGCTTTACACGGATCACCGGGAGGATAGTCTTCACAGAAACGGAGCCCGCCACCGGAACGCAGATAACTTGGTTTTCGGAGCCCGATCTATCCACTCTATTTCGCGTTTTTACATGCACCGACGATAAAGTTCACGGACCATGCGATTTTTCAGGATAAGTTTGTTCGCGTCGATCCAACATATTTTCATGTTCATCAAACAATTTTTAATCACGTTCACCAGACCGAACCTTTCGGTCTCAGAATCGATGTTTTAATTATAATAATTTTCTGAATGACCTTGAAACGTTAAAAATAACAGATTTTTCGAACGTATCGATGAATTGAAACCAGATTGCAGGGTTCTCGTATTTTTCATGGTGACAGCAAAAATTGGCAAGCTCGTTTTCAACGTAACCGTTCCGGTGCGTTATCTCTTGTATACTTTACGATTCTGCTTTTCAAACTACGCGTTCCCGAGTGGCAGACCGTTCCGTGTATGTTTTGCAACCATATTTCAGCAGAGAGATGTTATCATTCATTTTTCCAACTACCGAACGAAAGTTGCAAACGCGAATGCTGCGTTTTGAGGAGGAGAATTTATTATCGATCCGATAAAAGTTGATTTCGCTCAAGTGTACTATTGACGGAGGCTCGATACTTGTCCGGTGATCGGATAATTCATCGTTAAATCGACGAGCATCGATTTTCTATTAACGTAACTTTTTAATCTAATGATCTGATAGAAACTGAACATGATCCTGCTCGCGGGAACCGCCCATTTTCAATGATCCAACTTCCATTCGCACCAAAGAAATTTTATTCCTTAATTACAATGTCAATCTCTCCCTTAGTTTTTGTTTGCCCTCTTTCGTTTCTCTCGAAGAGAAGGGTGATCGACGGAGTGGCAATTTCATGGATCGTAGATATCTCTTTCTCTTTGGTTCGTGCACGTAATCATCGGAAGCATCTAACTCTCGAGTATCCTTTTTCGAGAACCGGCCTTCTCTTGAAGGCTCGCTGAAGACGCTCTTGAAATCGTTTCATACAGTTAAATATCGTCCACCGTTCATGAATCGAGATTAAGAGATGATTCATTATGAACTAGTAATCGTTCATTATTTTGTACTAATCGATTACACGACTGTGCCCAAGTATTTGTACGAAATAATTAACGTGTTCCATTAAAAATTGAATGTACCCGGCAGAGGTAGCAATATTGTCGTTAATGCAGCGCAGTTACAGGTGAACATAAATGAATCGTAATTAATATAAATTACTTTCAAGCGAGCATTTTATACGTAAGTAGAACATTGAATTTAATTAACGAAGGAATACCATAGGCAATGACACGTGAACTTTTCACCCGAATACACTCGATAGTGATGCAATATTTATGTTGTATCAATCCATCGTCGAAAAGCGATTGTAAATAAATTGACATTATTAGCGATGACTGCGACAAGCCAATTTATCTCAATGAAATTATTAAATTGATAGATAATGCACGGGCGTGATTACATTGGTCGCACGTGTAAAATCCATAGAACGTTCGACTAATTGATTCATAAAAAATATACGAACGCCAAATTGCCAAACGAATACTTAAAACGGTGAAACAACTGCATTCTTTTGACCGAGTAGATATTTTATTTGCTTAAAAATTTGATTAAAAATGACACGTGCATCGGTTCAATTACTTACTTCCGTGCGTTTCGACAATCACTGAAAAGGATTAATTCGATTTACTTACGAACGTACACGTACGTACGACTCGGTATTTCGCGAGAACGATATTAATTATTCGCGCGGTTCCAATTGTACAGACTGCGAACTTAGTAACTACGTTCACAAGTGTATACGCGTTGCATCGATTCAAACAACGTTACACGCGACGACACACTCACCTAGTTTCTGACCCCGCTTTAATAGACGTCGTTATTGCGATTTAACCCCATCAATGAGAGCGAACGATACTCGGGTGATGAACAATGCTGCCGAAATTAACTCGCGCGATGTCAAAGACGAGACGCTTCGAGCGAACGGAACATGTTTTTGTAAAATCGTTCGATCGACTTCCGACGTTTCATTTAACGATCGATCCAATGTTTCATGCGATACGTGTCCAGCCATTTCGTACGGTGCACACATACGTCACATTTGTTGTGAAAAAAATATCTGAACTCGAATTATCTCTGTGGAATCGTTTGGCCTTTAAAGAAATGGTGTTCTCGTTACCGCGTGTGTATACGGTGATATTCCTTCTCTAATTTTTTCATCCCACGCGCCAGTTGGAGTATTCAGAGATGACTATACTGCATAATAACACCGAAGGCGCAGCTTAATTAAACCCAACGTTCCGAGAAAACAACTGCTATTCCCTTTGGCACTGGCTACTGTGTCGGTAAGTACCGGAGATCTCGCATTGTCAAATTAATCTCTGTCAAATTGTCCATTTGCGTCAGGAATTGCGAAACGCCCACCTGACTCTTTCCCTTACTGCCCCGAGTAATTGCAACGTAAATTCATTGCAAACCTATCGCGTGCAACGTACATTTTTTAATACTCCAAATGAAACATCGATGAGAGTGTTAAATTTCACAGCAAGATAAGACGTGTTTTAGAATCAATAGAAAATTGTAATAAGAATCGTAGACCCAGCACCGAATGATTTATGATTCCCTTGATTCGTGGCATATGGAAATGAAATTTTCTGTACGATCCGACTGTGATTTCAGTTTTAACTACGCGTGGGCAATGGGACTCGTAGGTTACCCTTCCGATCGCAAAAGATTACGAATACTGGGTTAATATTTCAATAGCTACAACGATAAACGCGAGCCACTGTACGCGACTGAGACGGATAGGTATACTTTCATCCATCGATTGCTTAAACTTCGAGTATACCGCGAACTCCAAGTACACTTTTCATTTTTCCTTCTTCCGTTCGAGTAAGACGATTTACGTACACCGAGGATTCCACTATTTTTATCTGGCGAGTGTAGTTTAATTAACTCCGGTTTAATTGCCGGCGAACAGGCGCGCGCTAATTAACGGATCGCATCCTTCAACCTTGGATTTCCTGTTTTCAAAGGACCGAACGTTTAATCGAAATCCTTGGGCGCGTTCAAAATTGTTACTACGACTCATCGACGAAGCGGCTCGTAATACGTTTATTCGATCCAAATCGGATTCCTCAAGGATCGCGCATAACAGCTGAGACAATATTTCTTCGGAACGGTTCGAAGGCAACGTTTCGCGAGAACTCGGTGAAACTATTAATTAAAATTCTACAAACGTATCTAACGTCGAAAACTCGGGAAAAGGGACTCGGGGAGACGATCGAAGGGAAGTACGACGACCGGACGTCCCGTTCAACTTTCCACCGTGTTTCCCTGGCAAGTTTTCCACGAAGAATCCTAGGGCGGAAGGGAACGACGACGACGACGACGACGATGCTCGGTGGATATTCGTTTGAACATTCTGATCGCGTCGAGAGGGCAGATAAATCGGATTAAGGTTGTGTTCCCGTAGAGGGTGCACACCCTTAAACTCCCTTCCTCGCGCGATCGATATAACACCGCCGTATCCTGTACGACGACTCACCTGCCAAGATGGCACGAACCGTTCTCTCTTTAATGAACTATTTTCGACGACCGGATGAAACCAGCTGCGCTATCTCGCCAGCACGATGTCAAATACCTCTCACGCTATTCACGATGCTGCACACGTTTGCGACGACAAATCCACCTCGACGACAATTTCTCATTTATGGTACTTAATGATTCGTCGAGCGTAGTCTTGTATTTTATTCGTCGGTTCCTCGGGGAACGTGTATGATTTAAATTAATCTGAACGAACTGCTGACGGAGAATTGATCGTTCACGCGGAACTTCAACAAACGGAAAATCGTTGTGGCCAAAGAGGAACTTGAATTTCCTTCATACGTCCGGTTTCAAGATGCGTCGACGTGACCCAAATCGAAACAGCAGGGAGACACCGGCTCGGCCTCCGGTCTTGAACGCGTTTAACGAAACTTTCCTTCTAACTTTTTAATATCGCGTGATGCACCACAGAGCCTCGTGCAAACATACGATATATTCTTTCTCCCTTTGTGACCAAGCGCATGCATCGTGAGAAAACGTAAAAATAAACGTACGTTCAGCTGTGGCTCCGCACGAGGAAATCGAATTTTGAACAATGTACATTAAAGTACATGAAGCAAATTTTGCATTTCAGTCTGACGTTTGTAACGTTCTCAACGATGATTGTGCGCGCATCGACGGAGAATTCTGTATAAGTAATATTAATGTAGAAACGTTTTATGCAAAACACGTTCGATTTCGATGTTAAGGGGCTGTACCAGTGTGATACTCTAAGAAATAAAACTTTTTTCGCATTCTTTTTACTAAGGGACTATACAAAGTTCCTACCTTCAAGAATGTCATATTAAAATTTTAAGATCGGATCTCACATAGTTCGAGAACGGTAGACTTCTAATAGTATTAATATAATATAAGTAATAATAGAACAGTTAAAACTTTAGACGCATTTTTCTCAAAACGGTATTTCTCAAATTTGCTGCAGCTCTAACTCAAAGACCGTTTATCCGATTGACTTGAAATTTTAACAGAGAGTTCTAAACTCGCTTTATTGTACAGTGAGGATACTTTTGATTGGATGAAAATGGTCAATTCGGCATCGTAAAAACGACTATTTTTTTAAGAAAAAATTAAAATTCTTTTTAATAAAAGACTCCACTATTTTGTCAGATTTTAACATTCTTCAAATATCCTACGTCGTCGTACGGAGAATACCTTCTTTCTCCTTTGAAGCACTTTAGCGACCGGTATCACTGCAGTGGAGGAACTTTTTTTTGGCGTCTCGGGAGGTAGCGCATGAGGCGCTCGTATTTCATTATTCTTATACGAGAAAGTTATTTTATACAGAATATTTCGCATACAAATACACGACTAAAGTTTAAAAACATTCAATGAAATACTTTACTTCAAAAAAATACCTGAAAATCACCTAACTTTCGAGCGTTCACACTGGTATAGCCCGTTTAATAAAAAGATACCGACAGCTGTTTTCGTGAAGCTCACGCCTTGTCACTGGGACTTCGTCAGAGGATTTCATGCTATTTCATCAAATACTGTAAACACTGAAAAACATTTAATCAAATTCTGCGTATATCATGTTCAATATAAGATTCGTGAAAGCTGGCAATTGCCTTTGTGCCTCAAAGTTGATTACAACGTCACGTAACGATGCTTTTGATTGGTACATTTATTAATATCTGCCGACGCACTGTTCGAGAGGGAATTATTAATGAAAATTGTTCGGAAAGAGGGAACGCGTGAGCAAACGTCAAATTTAATATCTTTGTCGAGATGTCTGGAAAAGGCTCGAGGGATGGGATTACGACGGGGCGGGTACGAAAGGGCTCCGTCTCTCTCTCTCTCTTTCCCTCCCTTTTTAATCCACGTGTGCCATCAAACAATCCTACATTTGAATACTATTACTCTGCGTAATAGGGAGGATGTAGATTAAATTCGAGGGAATAGAAATTGCAAAATTAGAACGAGTTTTTCCATTGGGTGCGTACACACTTTACGAATTCACAAATAAGATTTCCTGCGCAATTTTTAATCGTATTAAACGACTAAACCGTCGCGAAGAGAACGAACGAAGACTTTGAAAGGGTGAGTGAAGGCACGGTCTATTAAGTTTTACTCACTCCCTTAAGAGGAACAAGAAGCAATTACATCGATCGAACAACAATGATTCTGTGAAACGTCATTGGCTAAACCGAGGGGAACGCGTCGACTCGCCAAGATCGCCAGGGTTTTTCCGTGAAATCGATATCGAAACTTTTCGTACCCGAGCTCGAAACGTTGGACGTCGACGGCCCGGGTGAAGTTTTAACGAGAAACGCGAACGGTCGTGTCACTTTGACGACGCGCGGCTCCAACGAAATTTCATCGACGACTCCGGCCAGCTTTTAAACTGCGAACGGGCAATTATTTAATAAGCCGCGACTCAAAGAGACCGTGCCTTTAACGCCTGACACGCGCCTTCTATTTCCTACGGCGATACTCGAGCCTCTTTCGAGGAGCACTGAAAATTGCGCTCGCACAAAGAGGCGAATACGCGTCTCGACGCCCGAATCTCGAATACCTTTTAATATTAAACACCCTAGTGTACGCGCGGCGACGCTTATCTTTCAAACATTTCTTTGTCGACCCGTCCTACGAAACCTTTATGAACGATCTCGCAAAAACTCTCGGCTTCCTTTAAAGATCTACTATTACTACACCTCGTCGATTCACGATCAAAGGACGAATTGAATTAAACGAGCAAAAGCATTTTCAGAAGCGCATTAACGGTACCAATTTCGCACGAGAACGATCCTCAAAGTTTGAACCGGAACGCGGCATAAAAGTAGGTACCGCTTCGACGCGTCTGACCAAGCGTCGACTCGTACCACTGAACGGGATTTCTCGTCGTCTGGCGCGCTTAACGGCCCGGGGAACAAGGAGACGGCATTCCTGGCTAGGTAAAACGCGAAATGGTTTACTCGTGACCCGCGTGCACCGGACATTGCTATGTTAAAACCAATTTCCATCGTCTGCATTACCGCCGGTAATGGGAAAACTCCGTTAACCCACACCCCCGGATTCGTTGCAAACGAAATTACCAATAACTCGATTCTGATTCCACTGCAATTTATGTTCTGACCATAAAATCTTTCGACTTCACGCGCATTTGTCATATCATCTATAAAGATGAATCGCACGATCGGTTCGTTACTCTTATCGCGACGACGACTCGTCGTTTGCGGTTAAAATAACAGGAATTTGAGGAGAACGTGCGTTTATCGAACTGACTGCGTTTCATTCCGGTGACGGGTTTCGAATGAGAAATGTGTACGCGTCGCCTTTTGTCTTTGTACGTTCTTCGAGATATTTCATCCGGGCCGAAAGAGGCTTTGGGAAATGTATTCGCTGTCGGATTCTGGAACGAACGCTCGTCTTTGGCTTTGCCAGCCATGCGGAATACGTTAGAGCCGAGTCCAATATGTGACGCGACGATAACGGAAACTGTTTCGGGCCTCTCCTTCGATCAACCAACGACGTCGGTATTACCTGTGACACCTTCGATTAGACCGTAGCTCATTTTCCGCGAAATAACGTTCGTGGTGTCGGTTTAAGAAACGTATTACAGGTGAATCTACAGAGTCGGAGTTTGTCCCTGATAAAAATGAATACGACCGTTTCGGTAGAAGAACTGCGGCGCAGAAAATTTCCAGCGCATCGATTCGGGGGTGGAGCGAGCTTCCAAGACGTTTAGAATGAGATTTACGCGGCGTACAAAGAGAGGAAGAGAGAGGGAACGTTCTTTCAGGCTCGGAACATTAAGTACAATAGCTTTCCTCCATTCTTTCCTACGGAATCATCCCGCGAGGTCAACAAGAGATTACTCGTAGCACAGGAATCGAATGTCGAGCAAAGACGAACCGGTACATACAGTAGTAGTCTCTGATAAGGACACGAGCACACGATTTTTTTCTAGCCGAATCATGTAAATAAGTGATACGCGATAAATCGTATATTACAACGGATTGAAATTCGTCGTAGTTATTCGTGTACAAGCTTACAATATTTATAGGGAAACATGAACGATACGCATTATAGAATGCTGAAGAGCGATGGTGAATGTTTAACAGCACTTTTTCTTGATTATCATGGAAATCGAATTCAACACGGCAAAGTTGCGTTACACGTTTGCACATTTTGCAACGCCATAAATTATTCCTCGCAAATTACTAGACGAAGGGAGAGAGAGGATGTTAAATGGGGACTTTTACGACGACGCTTCGTATCAGATATCGACATTAGCGGCACATCTCGCAAACAGGCGACACGGAGGGCTGTTCACTCGCGAGAACTCGCCTAAATATTGATTGTTCTAACAAACGGTGCTTTGCGCCCGAGAAACGGCGACGTTTTCGAATAAACAAACCACGTAGCCGTCGGTTTCCAGCTTTGTAGTAATTAGAATCTATTATCGCTGCATATTGATTGCTAAAATTAACGTTATTCGCTCCGCGTATATTAATCACGTAACGTCGACGATTTGAAGTTTATGACGCGGACTGGTCGTCGATAGATGAAATAAATGGGCGAATTGAACGACGGCGTAATTAATAAAGAGGACGTACACGGAAAAAGTATACGAGAACTTGTTAACGTTTTGTCAATTATATCGAAAAGGCCTATAAAATTGAATATAGAGAATGAAATGCTCTTCCCTCATAACTGAAAGTAATTTATTTTAATATCCCTTCGGCACTGACGAACGATGATCGAGTCATGCCTGAGAACTACCGCCGCGTAATTAATACAATATTCTTCTAGACCGCTAACTCGATAAACTGTGTCGGTTCTCGTTCGCTCGGAAGTCTATAAAATACCTTATGTCGTATTATTTACAATAACTGTTGTTCGAAACCTGCACCTCGTTTTAGATTTAAACTTCTAGCAATCTAATTACTAAAATGAATATTCCGTAACGAAAACTGGACTGCGAGACGTGTAATTCTTTTCGGTATAAATTTTTCTCTTTTTTGCCTTCTTTCTCTGAGAGGAAACACTGGCAGTGATTAAGAGTAGCTCGAGCCAGTTTCGCTTTCCCATTGTTCGCCACATTTTTCACTGATAAACGGTTCATTAGCATCGATTTCGACCATCGGAAAGTGTACGCCACCGTGGCTTCAATATTAAGCGGCAGGAACACTCGAGCACGGGAATTTTTGATCGCGAGCACGAGCTTCCCTTCGTTTATCGTTCCTCGTTAAGTAGAAAATATCCACCGCCGACTGATACTTAATACTTCACCAGGCGCAATAATGAAATATTCAGCGAGCGGTGAAAACTTCTTAAACCTACTGCCCTTTTTACCAATTCAATTCCCTGTTTCTCGACATAAAATCAGCAAACGGTACAACGCAAGTTCTTTCATTAAAATTATCACGGCACGACGAATTTAACGCGTTCAGAAGAAAATTCGACGTGCAGAGAATGCAGAACGACAAACCAAACGTCAAGGGCTGACTACACGATTAAAAAAACTTTTTTCTCAATGGACGCTTCGAGGAATTTCGAATGAATTCAGTTCCTCGAAGTGGGAAGGGTTGAGTCTGCGACTCTTTCAAATAGAATCGAGATCGGAATAATTCCTCAATAAATATTCAACGGTCAGTAAATTTGCAATATTAGTCGAATCTTGGGTTTTTGTTTACTTTGAAAACTTTGCAAGACAAACTTCCCATCGGCAACATGATTGGCTTCGGTTACGCGTTTGGAAAATCAATCGATACCGTCCCAAGTTGAATCCCAACTTCCGCTCCCCAATTTCGGTAATACCCCGACTTACTACCAATTAAATTCATCCAGCTCGAGAGGTACACTTACAAAATCGACAGAACTACGACGTTTAACAATTAGCGTCCTCGCGAAACAAGATGGCAAACACGATTCATCCAAACACGTTCGCCTTTGAATTCTTCATGAAATCCCCTAATTAAGTTAATTAACCATTTCCATGGCGCACATGATCGTTCATGTTCCACGAATTAATTAATCCTGAATAATTCCCGGTTCATATTCGTTTGACCGACGCAAAGGTCGATAAATTATACATTTCATTACGCGGAACAACGATACAGAAATTACGACTAAATATCTTATTCTCTGAGCCCAAAAATTCGAATACGTTCCTTTCGTTCGGAAAATAAACGAATTGGAAGAAGCCTCAGGTACACCCTCTGTTTTAATTAAAATCCACATCGGACAAAAAGACCGTGGTGGGACGAACGAATTAAAATCTGAAAGAGGCCACGCCGTTTCGTCTCTGGGAAACCTGGAAATTAATTGGTAACCCGTGGAAACATGCAATTGGCCCCAAAGGCCGCGATTAGCATTTTCTCTTAGCCGCGGGATGCGGGAGTTTTGTTGGAACACCGAACACGTAACGTTCGCAGGTACTGAGGTACGTGATCGCACGTCGCCGACGAAGTATGCAAAGTTCGTTTCACAATTCAGACGAATTTCTGTTGGACAGATTATATCGTTAAATTACGCGAGCAATAAACAACGTCACCGCCTGAACTTCGCCTCGCGTTTTAAAAACATGCTGGGTTCTATCGAGGCCGATGTTCATCGGTGATGATAATTGGAAACGCAGCTGGGTGCCAGCAATAGGATTCTCGATATTGCTGTTTTTCGCACGACACGACCAAGTACGGAGCTCGTTAAACTGCGAACGCGTTAAGAAATAACGTGATTCCAATTTTCTGAACTTCGCCCGGGGTCCGTACAATAGACGGACGCATATTCTGCGTGGTGTTCGTCAGCCAGGATATTTTCATCAATGGCACAAGGTTATTTCGAACACAGGTGTATGTGGGGCAAGGACACAATAGGGAGAACGTTTCAAACAAAGAGCTGACCGGGTTCGGTTTATTTGAAAGCGATACGAAAATCGCGACCCCCGACCTTAAAAAAACTACGGAGAACCAAATTGCAGCGTGGAAACTCTTTCATCGATCAAGGGACGATCTGCCGCGCGCGATTGCCTTCGACACCCTTTTACTTGATCAAGTCCGTTTTATTCCCGAGAATCCAATGTCCATCCCTTTTCTTCAACGAAACGAACGAACGGTGAAGAGAAATACGCGTTGCTGATCCATAGAAATGCGGTGAAAACGTGAATCAAAAGAGCCATTGACGGAAATGGGTGCATTACGAAACGCGTCGAGTGTACGTTGCTCGTGTTCGAACATAAATGATGCATGTCGCTTCGTTAAATAACGTTGTACCCCTCAAGAATATAGTTTAATGGTCGTCTTTGTCATTGGGTCTTCTACGTTCTAGTTTCGTTCATTGACGATTCGATCACTCTAACGGTCGATCGTCGAATTTTGGCTCGGACAATAACGGGGATATCGCGTCGTTCGAATGAAATTCATCGCAATTAAACGCGACCCCTTCGCGCGAGGTTCGGGTCCATAACAATATTTCACGGGACAGCAACGAAAATTGACGTATGAACGCGGGTCGACGGAATTCCAAAATATCCAATTTTTCATCGACAATTCTCACACTTTCAACGCTCGTTGCTCCTATGCATTCGTTTCATTTACGATGCGAACTGACTCTCAGATACGTCTATGATTCGCTTCGTTCTCGAAACGTTCGTTTACCGATAAAAATAGTAATGATCCATGGTCTCGTGCCACAAACGCGTGTACAACCCCACGAAGCATCGTTCGCGACACGGCCTTCTGGCGATCACTCACCGCTTTCGCACCGACTTCCGTGGCTGTCCAGCGCTGGTCGAAGCACCCACGGGGCGAGAACTCCGTGCAACACGTTGACAACGACGCTTGTTCGTTCAAAGAAAGAAACTCGGTGCGTGTCGCGCTCGCGATGAGGAAACGAGCAAGGTCGCGATGGAATACCCACTTGTAGAGCCGGCGGATGACCGGGCGCGTAAACTAGACTGGCGGGTCGGCAAACAGGTGAGATGCCGTCGCGTGTGCCCGTCCCTCTCTCACTGTCCGTCTCCCTTCCACGATCCCCACCCGCGCAAACCCAGCCTGGTCTGTTTTCCGTCTCGTTCCGTACCGTGCGAATTCCCCTCACGACCTCCCTCGTACACCCCGTACTCCCACCCCGACCTGACGCGTATCAACCCCGGGTCCTCGCGGTTCTCCCATTCCTTCTCGGCTCTCCCATTTTTTAAACAATAATTCGGAGCGCTTCGACGTCACGTTACTTGGCAAAGCTACTTCTTCGTCCTCCACCTCGATGGAACTCGACGCGCATCAATCCCGGATTCTCTCGTCACCGTTCGTTCTATGCTCCACCTATTTACTCTCGAGCTCTTTCTTTTTTCCAACCACGATTCGTGACGCTCAGGCACTAGATTCCGTCGCAAAGCTATTTCCTTCGTCCCCTTTTGCCCGCTACTTCGACTCTCGAAATCGAGGCGACCGTTCCCGGTTCGTCGCGTCGGTCCTTCGGTGCGAGGATCCTAGCAATTCCGGTTTTTAGCTCCACCGATGTATCCTTCTCTTTTCCTACCCCCATGCTCGATTCCTTCCCCTTCTGACCCTACCCGCGGGCCATGGGGCTGCCCTCCCTACCCCCTGCAGGGGTTTACAACCGGAGGTACTTGCGTGCGCAGCATGTCCATCGATCTATTTCTGCTCACCTACGCTCTCCTGGCAAGCCTGGCCCCTGTACCTGACTGCTCGCACCCGCGCAACTTCAAAAGCTCCGTTCACACCAAACTAATGGCCTAGTCGTCTCTCACATGGATCAGTCTCTGATTCCGTGACCGAACACAGTTCTCGCTCTTGGCGTGTCTCTCGTTAAAAACGTTCCGAAGAGATCGGTGCACCGATGAGAAGCTTCGTCCTCTCGTTTTTAAATCGCGAGAAAGAGATTCTATTATACTTGATGAAAGAAACGAAGCTTCGATACGATTGCCCCGTCACAATTTCGCTGTATTTACGAATCAATAGAAATCAGTTCGAGGCACGGGATGAGCTTAAGAAATTTCGTGGCGAACAACCGAGAGGAATTCAAACAAGATTCGAGTCAATACCGGGCATCAGGGCTCCGAGGGAAACGTGAGTGCCGGCGAAGAAGAAGGAACCGAAAGTTGAATAACGCATATTTGGAGAAGCTGTTAGGACGCGTCGTTTACGTCTTACTCAGCAGGTGCTGGCAATTTTCTTCCCGATTCTACCGTGGATTCCCCTCTATTTATCTGCGATTCCCTTCCACGAAATTTCCTGCCAAGTTGACCGAAATTCTGACAGTACTTCCCGAACACCGACGTTCCCGATCTGGGATGGGCAGTCGCGCCGATTCCGATACCATCTTTTTCACCCGTGAATCTCTTTCCTGGCAATCATCGTACGTGTCCTCGTATTTTGAGAATCGGAGAGCCCGGCGCGCTGGTGGACAAAATTTCCGGTCATGGAAGTTAATTCAGAGAATATGCTCGATCACTATCTCGTTTACGTCTCATCGATTTGATTTTGGAAGGCAATCCCGACGGATAACAAAACGGTATTAGAAACGTCGAATTGGGTCAGCGTTCGAGGTCATCGATTCAGGCCGAGATTTTCGCCGTCCCTCCCGCTACTTAAATTCGTCAAGCTTCCATAGCCGCGATATAAACGTAAATACGATTCGCTGAAACGTACGCGCGGTTTATTAAATTCCCGGAGCAATCAGTGTACAAATTTCGCTGGCTAAGCCTCGGGGTAAAACCAGACGTAGTTAGAATCACGTTCAGCCTCGGCAAAGACACCGAATTACGACGCAGGATTCTATGGATCGCATTGCTACCGATTTTCGATCATCAGAGTATAGGAGCCATCGACACAAATCGCCCTGCTGTTTGTATATAGAAATCGCATCGTGCGCCGTTCGTTACGGCTCTTTGTACCGCTTTTATGTCGGCGCACAATGAAACTCGCGACTCGGAGCGTCATATTTCATTGGAACATATTTTCCCCGGCCGAGGATTAACCGTTTATCGGATACGCCAAACTCGCCTTCCACCCTCGACGCGCGCGACCGATAGTTTCGGTAAAAAGTAAACGAGATTACAGGCAAATTACGGAAATTAACGAACGCGAGCACGACACCGATCAAACACATTTCGGGGGGATCGCATTAATCAAATAGAGGAAAATATTAATTGCACGCGAAACACCACTGTGTATGCAATAATGGTATTGTAGAAAATACCATACATCGTATTACACTGAATATCGCATTAATCATCAGGCCGATTATCCTATGAAATATTAAATTCGTTTCTATTATATTTACGGTCGACGATGTACGATGCAAATGGCATAGAATATTAATTACATTGAACAGTATCGCGCGGCAGAGGAGACGATAAAAAATTGGTATCGTACGATATTCTATGTAAATTTAATACAATTTCTTATTACTCTTTCCTGTCTCGTATCTCCCTGTATTTTAAACAGGATTTTTGTAGAACACTGCGTATGCTGGTACACGTTAAGCGCGTTTAAACGGCGATTAAAGCGCGACCTGTTAATGAAAACGAATTTATCGATTCTCCGTGTCTCACGAAACAAATGACGATGGCTGTTGAACGTATGCGGGCGTTCGCAGCCTGGCAAATCCATGTTCGACGACCGTTTCAATTATTATCTCCGGAGAGGTCAGATCCCGGTTTCTATTTGTACTCCGTTTCGACGTGGAAAATAAATAAAGAATTCTGGTCTGAATTCGCTGACAAATATTAACAGTTAGTGCCTCGAATATGAAAAATCGATAGTGCATTTAAAAAGTCTGTCTTCCAGATAAATATTGATAAATAAATAGCGATGGGATATCAAACTCGAATTCAATGATTTTAATAAAACTATTTCATGCCGATAATTAAGAAGGCGAAGGATGCGTCACTCTTGTTGGACGTCGTTCCATTTTCGCGTCCGAACGTAATATCGTGAGAAAACATCAACTTGAAAGGAAACAGACCGTCTATTATAGAGACAGCAATATTATAGTTCCAGATCTCCTGCGAACATTTCAAGAGCCTAACAGGCGTCTCTGTCGTAATATACGAGGGTGTACAACGTACTACAAATCTGTGTTCGCAGCGTATAGTTGCGTTTTTGAAATTTTCTGAATGAGATCCTTCACGGTTTCAATTGCCAAACGAAAACTTGAACAATGACAGACTTGAATAGTAATTATTCAGAGGAGGTTGGACAAATGAGTCGAGAGTTGAAAATACAAATATCGAAGACACGCTCCGAGGTAGCGAAATGTTTGATAAAATCTGATTGAAAACGATTATGAGTCTACGAACTAGACAAATATGTTTTCTAAAACGAAACTGAATAGAATTAGTTAATGGTTTCGTTAGAACCAAAGAAGTTTTGAGACAGACAGTGTAACGAGTAGAATTTTCAAGTCGAGAGACGCCCGGCCATTAACGCCGATTGTGGGGAAGCGTAGTTGGACGAAGGAGTAGCGACCGTTCATCGACAATCAAGTCCGACGGGATACTCGGATGCTTCTCACAGCTCCGGTGCGATCCACTTTCAATCCCCGCCCTTCTCCATTGATCTTGATACTTGTCACGGGGCTTCTTTCTAGATCCATGCATTACAATTATATGAAACACGGTGACGGATCAACAACTCCGAAGCGAGTCAATAAGACCAGACATGTAAAATAATCGTTTTACTTAAATTTTTGATTTGCGATCATTGGATCGCAATTCGCCCTCTATCAGAATTAGTGAACATCTTGTTATTCTCACTCGAAGACTTCGAAATGTTCTATAATACGTTCGATGACGAGCGTTCTTATACTTTCACGAGTCATCGTACATAAGTAAGGGCTCGTTAAATTTCCGCCACGTTGAGTAATTTCGATCCCTTCGTGCCTCGCTATGCGCAACATCGATCTTCCGACGCACCGTAGGAAACGTAACGTGTTTGCGTTATTTCAAAACTCACCCTTCCCCAAACACGCTTTCACAAATACAAATTGCGACAAGCAAAGAACATCTTTCATGATAAAAAATGCCCAGACGTTTCTCTTTTTTATCTCTATGAAGAAACGTTCGTCCGACGTATCAATCTGCATTTTACTTTCAGGCATAAAAAATTTATAAGAAGCGGGTAGTGAAAAACAAAGTCGTTAACCGTAATGACAAACTTTCCTGACACACGCGTGCTCGCGTTAAAGAAGTTGTCGAAGCTTAAACGGGCGAAACTTTCGCCATCGTCGCTTTTTCAGTCGCTGACACGTTCTACGGAGAGGGCTTATCTGGGACTACTGAGCGAGCTTTATCAGAATTTACTCGCTTCAAGACGGCAGATGGCTCGATATCGCGGTTAATTAAAGCAGAGAGTAGATAAAGCACCACGACTCCCTTCGGGCCATTCGCATCGCATCACGGATAACATAAAGGAAATACTATCTTTCGTATAATAATCGTGAGCCCCGATAAAACGTTTCACATAATTCTCGTTCTAATCGATGTTTCGTATCCTTCAATAATTCTATTCATCTCGTAACGATTCCGAAACGACGTCTGCTGAAACTCTTTCAATTGTCGGTCGTTCTTTTCACGTTGCCCTTATCGTTTCCATACCGGTCCGTCATTTTCGAAGACACTGGGATCCAAGACAGAAATCCATTTCCCAGGCTGTCTCTCGAAATTGAATTGGTACGCGCGTAACGCGGAAAAGAGAAGGATACAGATATGATTAAATTTTTGTCGCTCGTCGAACGAGCTCGTCGGTCACATGGAAATTGGCCTAAGATTAGATCGGGCCACGACAATGCCCGTATTGTTGATTCAGCGAGTCAGATTGCCGGTAAGTTAAATTGAATTAAATTTCTGATGAACTTCGGAGCTGCCTAGTGTCCCAGAGACGAGAGAGGAACCCTCGAGGAGCATCGCTGTTAATACGTCAAAGCGGAGAGACTGCACGTTTTTCAAACCGACTCTACTCAAACAGAAATGTTCGCCTTTACAACGGAATTTTTCGGAAAAGGCTTTCCAATTAAGAGTTTCTCAATCAGGTCCTATTATCTATATTCGTGCCATGTGAGACTCGCGATCCATCGACCAGTTTTCCTGCGGTCTTCTCGGGCCTCAACGCCTCGTTACGATTTCAAGCGATCTCATCGAACGCAGTCGTCTGTCGGTCTCCAGTCTTTGTTCGCACAGATCTGTAGAGATCTGTGTACTACACTTTGTTACCCGAGTTTCTACTGTCGGCCTAACTTTGGCTACCAAGTTACATCTGCATAATCAACTGGCTTTGATTCATTTGCAACGACTACAACGCCAGTTGTTCCAGCCTCTGGTTCGATATTATCTTCTATCTTTACAACAGAGTCGGTCTCGCCGCGGTTACACGGTCGATCTTGTATAACGGTTCGTTATTATTGATTTTAAATAGTATACCTACCTCTATTATCCTAGATTTCACGAGATTCCGCAGACTGTTCGTGGAAAATTAATCGCGCTCTGGGCGTGTCGCCTCATCAAGGCTCGATTTACCCTCCAGGTTTAAAGATTAATTAACGAGATAACGGTAGAATCGATCAGAGGCACGCACTGAATAATATTATAACGCGAGCTACAAGTTATGTTACAACTGTTGCCCTACTCGTCGCTCGCGTTTCATTAAACAGAATGAAATTCAATGTTTCCCTTTTGTTCGATCAAACACCTAATTATAAAATACTACGAAACGCTCTTAATACAATTTTTAGTTTACCAGAAAACATCGTCTGACAGCGTTTGCTCGCTTAAGCCTCGGAATCACGGTCGATGCTGGATCCTCTCGAACACAGTGACTCGGGTCTCGAGAACAGGGGATGAACGGGGATCAGAAACTTATCCGAGCACGTAGCTACTAAAAATTTGCATATCCCGAGCTCTGGTAGGCTTCTACTCGAGAAAACACGTCGTACAGCACGGGTTCTCGGTGGAACACTTTGTTTTATGAACACATTCGACTATCGCGTTTTTAACCATCGAGCCGTACGAAATGGACAACGTTTATCATCCGATGAACCTGTTATCAGGAGAATCAGATAACGTTTCCTCTTACTAAACTCTCGAAATACAACGCGAAAATGTCTGCGGTATTGTAGTATGACATCAGATCAATTTCTCAATTTAACAGAACGCTTCATACGGCGATTCGTGAACTTCAATGCTTCGTCTAACGAGTTCGAGACACTGACTGATACAACAGCTAATGCAAGTATCGATCGATTTGAACAAAATATTGTTTGAAGTCTGAGGGAGCCTGAAATTTAATCATTTTTCATTCGAAACAAAAGTCGATCGTGAACAATATGCATGATTCTCGTAATCGACAGTCGCTGGAACCGTGCGTGTTCGACGACAAAGCGGCACCGAAAACTATTTTCCCGGAACAATATTTCACCCTACGTGGCGAGGTATTCAACACAAATTGAGAATAATAATCATTTCCGTTCACATTGCCCTACCGGGTGTTCGCGTTTACCTAACTTCAACAACGTGGTCTCCTCGTGTTTGCCCGGCTCGTGTAATTTTCACGCTGGGAAATGGTCATGCAGTTGGAATACATTTTTGGGCCACGCGCGTACACGAGCCAGACCGTGAATACGTAAAAGCTATGCGGCAAAGAAGTGGCGTAATCCCCTTCGACCGATATTTCCGCCTGCACCAGACTTCGACTCGCCAACGAGATCTTGAGGAATCGATTCGCGCGAGAATTTTCCAGTCGCCGGTTCTTCCGACATTTTCAGTCAATGTTAATATAACGATCGCAACGAACGCGAGCATGCAATTGTACAATAGAGTCTAACGTACGATCGTCGTAATTATGAACTTCTACGACAAAGGAAATCGGATTTATTTTCGGAGGAAGACCGCGACGACGTATAATGGTATAATAAAGAAAGTGATCGAGTTATTAAATCCTTGTCCTTGTATTCTCCGAATAAATTTACCCGACAATCGATAATCATCCCTAATGCAACATTTACCCCGCTGTCTGTTCTAATTATGGAAATGAACAGCTATAATTAGTACCGTAAGTATCGATGCGCACGATCACGCGCGTCCACGTATCGTCGCGTCGAACCCAAGAATATTACCATCGTAACTCACTGTTCACCGCGCGTAATTATCTGTTCATATTAATATTGGTTACGTCGTTTCCTTTTCATTTACTTAATTTAACAAATGTTCGTCTCGCGGACTTTCCGATCTCGTTTCACGAGGGCAGAAAGTTGTTTAATTTAAATAATGAGACACCGGAGCTGACGCAATAGAATTACACGGAGAACGTCGTTCCTGGCTTTTTTCTAAAATGAATTTCGTTGACGTCAAACGATCGTTACTTTCGGTCCGACAGACGATAATATTGTCCACGACGAAAATAAATAATCATTTTTAGATTATTAGACAGACTATACGTTCGTTCGATGATCACGTCATAACGAACTCGTACATACGTTCCAATGAAATCGTTCAACATCGGACTATGCGATAATTTTCACGTACTCACCCTGTATAAAAATACTTGGTAATCTGTACATGATTCTGCCCGGTTCGGGTTGTTCTGGAAGAAGTGGCAACTGGAATATTTCAGCAACAAATTTCCGATAGTCTGGCCGGATATCGAAAATCCGTTCACACAACCTTCGGGTTCGTTGACCGGAAAAAATATTCCGGTGTCTTTTTTTCCCCCCTCGTCTTCCGCACCGATGGAAATCTGACGTTCAACAGGGAAAATATTATATTTTGCGGTGCCAAGGCAGATTCTTTTTATGCGCCTAACCCTTTCCTCGAGCCATGTTCTACAGAGATCTTCGTGTATCAATCCAATGTATGTTTCATCTCGAACCGGTTATTTCATTTCAAGTTCAGAATAAATCTTGGCAAGAGAGATACACTCTGAATATCGAGTTGTCGCTTTTGGCAAGAAGCAAAGTATACGAACTGCAATTGCCGTGCAGTTAAAAAGAAACGGACCCACTCAAAGAAAACAGTTCCGGGGAAACGTAAGAAGAAGGGTAACGTCTCTGAAGTGTAACATTTTCAAATAAAAACCGCAAAATATTTCCTTGTCGCGTAAGATCAACCGAGCTGGCTACAAAAAGAGAATCTATTGGACAACGCGGTAAAATTTAATTAAAAGCACACAAAACTCGACGTGTCTAGTCGAAACTCGCAAAAACATTTGGAAGCGAAGTAACCAAATGGGAAAGCTCCTAATTACACTAAAAAACTCTCTGGCTCTCCCCCGTTCCTGCGAAGATCAAGAATGTTAATGAAATTCGTTCCACGCGCTTTCCCATTGCTTAAGCATTAATTAACCTCTAGGACCATCAACGTAACGAACATAAAGTCCGAGCGATGAAAGCTCGACGAATAACGAGACTACGACTGCCAAAAAACGTTTGGAAAATAATTGCGTTCGTCTTACCCGACCGTTTACATTTACGAATTCGATAAGGAAGGTTCGTGTAACATTCAATTAAATCCCGCAATTTCGAGATATGTCAATGCTGCCTACCGGCGGGGAAACTGGCGTATAAAAAAAGGGAGACGGGACATCGCAGAACGAAAATGGAATTCCAAGGTATGTGCGCCCTGTCAACCGGGCTTGTTCTACCGGATGTAATTTTCCCCCGCCGAGAACGATATGACCATTCTTGCATCACAATATCTACCCTCTTTCGCTCCATATGACAACGAACACCCTGGAAGAATGCGAACCCACGTTCGCTGTCATAGACTAGGAACAAACATCTTTTATGAAAAATCAAAGTCGAGCAGAAACGTTCCGAGAGACGTCACGATTTTTCTCCAGGAAATAATGGTTACACGTCTCTTAAACATTTCGATCTCGTAACGCGATACCTGCCGTTCGATCTACGTCCATAAAAGGAGCGGAAGAGAATCCAATATCTTTCCCGGAAAATCCAAGTAAAATGATTGAATGGCACGTCACGATTTTTCTTTCAGAGAATAATCCTGTGCATTTTTTTGAAATGGTATCGGAGTCTCTCGAGAAGTTGTCAGGTTTCGCCTGGTGACGAGCAAGGAATTTATTGGCGGGGTTCGTCGAAGCACCGTCTTTACGTGTACACGCGGTCGGAGATTATGCTTGTTCAATTATCCGTAACAGCCCGGGGATACCACGAATAGTTTCTTGTCATGTAACATTTGCGAACCCCTCTACCCTCTCAGCGTGCACGTGGATTATACTGGTTCCGTTTCCTCGAATTTCAAAATAATTTCCAGTGCCCAGCGCTCGAACGGTTAATCGATTTTATAAACAAATAAACGTTTCCGCGAAAAGCACAGGTCAATTAATTGGAAATACGATAATAATCTGAATAACTTCGTATCTGTTAATTCTCTTTTATCCGCAACATTATAGTACAATTTCGAGAGATTTACGCGTACATAGCTGCGGAGTTGCGGTTGCGGTATAGCAAATTGGTTATACGGTAATGCTCGACCATTATGCGATGTTACCTATACATACATATTAATAATACGTCTATCTACGTACGTACTAATTGCTCCTAGACGGCAGAGTACAATTTCTATTCCAAACGAACCACTCATCGATTCGATTAAAATTCAATCGCACTTTTATGCATAAACGAATTCGTGCAGTGAGACAAAGCGTTGTCTGGCCAGGTCTCCATGCGTTTAACGAGCAAATAAGAAACGACTAGTAACCGTCGGAAATGATCAAGCTTGAAAATACTGAAAGCGTTTAAACAGTACGCAAATGCGAGGTGTGACACGGACAGTGCATACTTCGATGAAATCAAACAAACGTATATAGGTAGGGTAGGTGCATCGGTGGCAACAGGCGTGCCTCATCGATTTCCGATACGAGCGATACACACCGTTCCCACCCCTGCTTCATCTTTCCGATCTGTCCCACCCCCGTTCACCCTCCGTCTTTTCCATTTCGTATTCACCCCGGTTCGTTTCGTGCTTTCTTTCACGTTTCCCGCCCTTGTTCTAAATTCACCGGGAGACTACCGCCCCGCATTGTTCCATATCGAAACAAATTCCTCTCTTCCTCGCGTTGCACGAATCTTACAAAAGCCAAACGTAAATATCATAATAGAAATCGACACAATACGAAATTCTGATGATAGTGCCAAGGGTTATTGCTATGCTTCGTCCAACGACTGATATCACGAGATTTTATAATTAACCGAATATACTCCTGTGTTTTATCGAGCCAAAATTCATTGGCCAATGAACGAGGGATATCATTTTAAATGATACTTGATATCGATTTACCCTGTACAACTGGTTTGGCAACGAGAACCAGAAAGATCGCGATCATACGTTTAAATTTTTTCTACGAAGGGAATCACAGTTCCTGTCTCTGTCAGATTTCGTAAACCCATTCTATCGAATTCTCTAGTTTTACAGCGGAGATAGTTTGAAGCGTCAATAAAGGTCGGCAAACAGTTTGGAGCCGTGTTACATCGATTCGGATCTCGTACGTGATCGAACGTTCGTGTCAGGTTAGGTGAAGGTGATTCACGGCACGGTGGCTAATCCAGGATAAATTATTTTGTATAAAAGGAACGAGCAGTGGGAAGAGCTGAATTCTGATTCATTGGAATCATTCAACTCTGATTCGATGCAAATACTTCATTATAACACGTAGTAGACAGAACATCGTACAAAGATAAGGCATTGTACCGTACCAGGTTGTAAATGGAATCGTAAAAATGTGCTAAAGTTCTATATTTCAAATGCCTACGATGTAAGGCGTAAAGAATAGAAAAAGAATTTGTGACGTATTTGTACTTACCGATATTCAATTGTGTGCAGTTGAAAAAGGTAATTGTCAATTGGCCAGATAGGTATTACGCGTGTTCATAAACTGATTCAATCGAATTCAAATAGAATACTACTGTGCATGCGCAAGAGCTCTACGTCCTGCGCATGTGCGGTCCACTAGAAGCCGCCATTTTCGCTTGCGGCTCTTTCCCGCTTTCTGAGGTATCCAGTGTCGAGACCTTTTTATAAAATTGTGCTTGCGATCATCGATGGATGCATTATCAGTACAGGATCCAGCTACGGAATGGAAAAGGTGATGAACTTCCTGGTAAGAGCGCTATGAGAATCGGTACGGCACTTATGTTTGTCATACATCGAAATCTAACAACGAATTTGCGAACTTACCTTCGGACACTACTCCGTTCCTTGTTATTTGAACATTTGCATTAGATTTGGATTTTAAGCATCGTTTTTACATAAAATCCAAATGAAAATGAAGTGAAAGTTTTGAAGTAGTAGACACAGCATTTGCTATGTTGCGAACGTGGTGAAAAAGCTTAAACACTCGTTATCGTGTTCATTGTATTATGTTTGCACTTCACTGGATCTAAGGAAAGGAAGATAAGTATGTATAATATTCCTATTACAAAGAAACGTTTTCGTTCGCGAGTGCGTAAGTAGCTCGATGTCATGGTGTTGCAATGTACGCGTCCCGCGATAAGGATTAGTCCAGACATCTGACCAGTAGAGGAGGTGACGAGCTTGTTGGCGAGAGGGCGGCACGGCACTTATCTCAGAACCGCTGCATGTCAAAAACGAAAAGGTTAATGATGCGAGACCATCAAATTTTTTATCGGAACTCAAAGTCGATAGAGGACATCAAAACAAAAGTAATCGCTTTTCATTAATTTCGGTGTCTCGATTTGTTCCAGAGATATAGGCTTTCATAGTTAGACCAGCGTTTGGTTGTACTGACACAGTGACCCAGTTATCTGCCTGGACACACGTATTACCTGGTCAGCCGGGCGTCTAGACCGGTCGTTGGAGAGAGACAGAGAGAGAGAGAGACAGGCCCGTGAGTCGGTGCGAAGAAGACAGGACAACAACAGCGGCGCCGAAAAAAGTACATTCGTCTTCGCACATCGATATCCCCGGAATCGAAAGTCGGATCGAAATTGATCAAACGGCATTTTGAAGAGGAGGCGTTTCTGCCTCGAATGTCGATGCTTCATCCGGTTATTTTATTGATTTGCAAACTTATGAATCGTCAAATTTGTACGTTTTTTAACCGTTCGTGTCGGGGTCAGGTTTCGCGGTCGTACTCCGCGACGAAGAGCCAACCGCGGCTCTCAGAATTTATCGCGTTACAATCGTATCATTCTTTAATTTCCATCTATATTTGTTTATTAACAGATACCATTGTTGATCGCCGTGACGATTCACCGATCATCAGCATGTCACTATATGGATCGATGACAAGAATTCAGAAAAGATCTATGCGGGTGTGTTTCGAGATTCATTGAAATTCTATTTGGAAAGTAAGAGCATCGATAAAAATTATCTAGGTGAGTATACAACGATTTATTACTTTTGAAAGTAAAAATAACTTTGATAGATTTGACTCGAGGAATCGAAAGTCTCTTCGCGCCGTTTAAACGTGCTAATAATTTGCTCGAAAATAACCGAATTTCGGGTTCTTTATTGAGCCAATCAATTTTCAAATACCCGGAAATGAGCCCAGTGTATTGACACGCGAGACGCGTCAGTTATGGCCCATTTAGGTCGACTGTCTCTTGTAATGCTGCACAATAACGTTCACCCGATGCCACTCACGCTCGTTCGCATCATTGTCTTTGAGGATCATTGGGATTCCTCGTTTTCCCACCATTCGTATTCTACTATCCCTGTTTCGATCATTACACGGTCCACTGTCGAACGAAATAGATCGTCAATGTTCATTCCTGAATCTTTCGTCTTGCGTACAATTTTCTTATATCGTTTGTGCGAATTGCATGGACTAAGAAATTGTATAATTATTATATTCAGTATCGTTTTGAATCGGTCACGTGGTTAATCTACTTCTTACTTAGATGGGACAAGGGCTATTTTTTATCTGACAGATCATATTTAAGGGCTTTTTGAAAAATTATAGTGACTTAAAATTTGCATGTACTCTTATGGTAACCAACAGTGAAAACTTTCTGGTGTGCATTGCTATACTATACACTATTT